>NW_013953274.1:10571-16053 GCF_001266775.1 Austrofundulus limnaeus
GTCTGTGCCTTCTGGAGGATCTTGCTTGCTCGGTGTCCACCAACAGAGGATTTAAGTTGAAGGCTCTTGGACCTTCAAAGAACCCGTCCAGAGGACCTATACAATTTTTTTTCCTTTTGATTTTTTTACCTGGATTACTGAGATGCATCAGGACACTTACCAAGTAAAGTGTTCTTACTCCACTGGCAGAAATTTTGACTTAATTTGAGTCAAATTTTCAGACCAACAAGACAAATAATCTTACACATTCTGAAAACAAGATGATTATTCTTACACAATCAGTTCTTGTTTAGTAAATCAGTCTGAAAACAAGATCAAAAAGACTTTTTGGCTGATATAAGGTTTTAAAACTTGGTAAGATGGACAGTTTTTGCAGTGTACAGATGGGACAGTGGAGTTTGTGTCAAACCAATTATTTCACTAGCTTGATTTGTTATGCGTGCCAGTTTTGTTTTCTATTTGCCAGTGAGAAAGTTATACCATGAAGTGTTATTGAAGGTGAGAATAGATTCTATAAGTGGCCGGTAAACCATGATTAAAACCGTTTTGCTGACATTAAAAGTTCCTTAACTTTTTTAGGTGCTGGAGAGGTTTCCTGTAGATCGTAGATGTATATTGTAGATGTGAGTTTGGAAGGACAAACAGGTGTCCATCTGTGTCCCAAAATATTTAAAACACTCTACTTGCTCAACCGTCTTTCCCTGAATGATCAGAGGTGTATGAAGCTGTGAAGCGGTTGCCGCTCCAGTTTTCCCCACACAGCACAACTCCTTTGTRTTTGTAATATTGAGTTCAAGTGATTTCTCACCAAGTGTTGTGACCAGGTCATCAACGGCCAGTTGATACTGGGTGAGTGAATCCATGCTGTCCATGTGCAAGTAGGGGTCTCTGCAGAAAGTGTTGCCCTGTGGGCGGAGACGGCCCAAATCGTCATTGGCCGAGGTCTTGATGTGGGCGGAGACGTCCCTGCTCATGATTGGCCGAGGTCTTGATGTGGGCGGAGACGTCCCTGCCCGTGATTGGCGGAGGTCTTGATGTGGGCGGAGACGTCCCTGCCCGTGATTGGCGGAGGTCTTGATGTGGGCGGAGACGTCCCTGCCCGTGATTGGCGGAGGTCTTGATGTGGGCGGAGACGTCCCTGCCCGTGATTGGCGGAGGTCTTGATGTGGGCGGAGACGTCCCTGCCCGTGATTGGCGGAGGTCTTGATGTGGGCGGAGACGTCCCTGCCCGTGATTGGCGGAGGTCTTGATGTGGGCGGAGACGTCCCTGCCCGTGATTGGCGGAGGTCTTGATGTGGGCGGAGACGTCCCTGCTCGTGATTGGCGGAGGTCTTGATGTGGGCGGAGACGTCCCTGCCCGTGATTGGCGGAGGTCTTGATGTGGGCGGAGATGGCCTGAGACGTGATTGGTCGGATTGATGTGGGGTATGAGGTTGGAGGCAATGGGGAGTAGCTTGGTCGAGTCAGGCAGGAAGTAACTTTTTTTAGATTAGTTTTAGTCATAACTTGAGAAAGGACAGTGCTAGCTGCATGAAATTTGAGCGTTGTACATGTGAAAGGATGTGTAAAAATATGGCTTGGTCAAAACATCCCTAAACAGCCTGTAAAAAAATAATGATTTTTAGCTATTTTTTTGCTGGTTAGGGATGTTTTAACGAAGCCATAATGTTACACATCCTTTCACATGTATGACGTTCAAATTTTGTGCAGGTAGCACTTTCCATTCTTAAGTTATGACTAAAACTAATCTTAAAATCATGTTGCTTCCTGCCTGACTTGATCAAACTTCTCCCCGCTGCCTCCAGCCTCCTCATACCGTCAATCCGACCAATCACATCTCTTGGGCCATCTCCGCCCACATCAAGACCTCCGCCAATCACGAGCAGGGACGTCTCCGCCCACAGGACAAAACCTACTGCAGAGACCCCTTACMCTCCATGAGGGTTACCAGGGCCATGTCARCAGCATATTTAAAAAGACTKATCTCTTCTCTGCTACCTGTCATGTTGTTGGTGTAGACAGAGAAGAACAGAATGGGGGATAAAACAGCCTTGCGGGAGTCCTGTATTTAAAACCAATATACTAGATTTAAAACCATTCAAAAACACCTGTTGTGGTCTATCTGTTAAAAAATTCTTTATCCATAAAATCAGGGATGAGTGGACCTGTAGGTTCTGAAGGCACTGCAGCAGAATGTCAATATTTACAGTATTAAAAGCAGAGGAGAATCCATGAATAAACTCAGAGTGAGTGGTCTTTCAGAGTCCATGTTTGTTACCACAGTGTTTAAAAGAGTTAAACTTGCATCCTCCCTGTAAGCAAACTGGAGAGGGTCCAGTTTTCCAGACACCATGTGTAGCATGAAGTCACACAGGACTCTCTCCATGCATTTGCATAAAACAGATGTGAGTGCTACAGGTCTAAAATCTTTAGTGTCCTTAGCTTGTGTCTTTTTGGGTATGGGTAATATTGAGGTCTCTTTCCAATAGCTGGGAACACAACCAGAATCCAAAAGATGTTGAAACAGTCTGGTGATGACTTTACCCACAGCACAGCCTTGAAATACCCAACACCTGAGTCCAACCGGGCCAGAAGCTTTGTTTGGGTTTACTTTCTCTAAGATGGAGATCACCAACTGCTTATCAATCTTCAGGGATGAACAACTGATTTCACTGTTAAAATTTAAACTGAAACTGGAGATACTTGGTTGATTATTTTGGTTAAATCATAAGAACAGAAGACGTTAAATTCTTCTATAAATGAGACAGGGTCTATGTGACTTGTTCCTGCAAGTCTGGTAGTACGGTCCATCATTATATTTAACCCTTGCCGTGCCTTCCTCACATTCCCACATATTAGTTTTTCCTCTACCTTTTTCCTATAGTTGTTTTTTGCAAGGGCAGACTGTCTTTTGTCTTCTTGTTATTCAAAAATTTTCCATGACATTTTCAGAAACTTTCCACATTCTGGTTTTTGTCTGAAGCATCTTGTATCCAACCAGCCGGTGGAGGCAGATGGTCTCCTGTCCTGAGCCTGGTTCTGCTGGAGGTTTCTTCCTGATTAGCAGGGAGTTTTTCCTCTCCACCGTTTGCTCAGGATGGGAGACTGTGATGAAGTGATTCAACACAATCTGCTGCTTTCTTCTTTACATTGTTCTTTTTATCTACAGTGTCCTGAGACAATGTACATATGTTGTGACTTGGAGCTATATCAATAAACTGAATTGAATTGAATTGCATCCTAAAAACAATAAAAGCGTAACCAAATCCAATGCAAAAGTACCTGAAAATGTATAAAATAATATTAGAAGGCTCACGTCACCAAAGTGCAACATCAAATCAACCTGAGAAAGCCTGGAAACAAAACACCATTTAAAAACCGTGCACATTTGTTTTGTAAATGAAGCTCCTCATCCAATGACGGCGTTGAAACATGTCTCGTGTCAACACACTTTGATAACTGTTGCTCTTCCGTAACAGAAAAAAACATGCTTCAACGTTTCAGATCATAATCAAATTAGGAACAAAGGCAGATAAAGTAATGTTCTTCACATTAGCTTACCTATTTTAGGGTTCACTGGAAAAACTCAGGTCACTGAATTTCATCTATTTTCAACGACGTAGCTCCAGTTCACTTTTCTATCCTGGTCTGGTTGTGTATCAGTGTTCTGCTATTCCTGGTTCTGGTTGTACGGAGCCCGCGAGGGGATATGGGGGGATTTTTTTTCTTTTGCGTTCCTTCGCAATACTTTTGCATTATCTCACAATACTTTTGCATTAACTTGCAATATTGTTTTGCGTTCCCATGCAAAAAATTGTTTTCTATATGAGCTGAATTAAATCAGACTTTTATTTTGAAATATCCGGTTACTGAGGTGTAAAAACCACGTCTTCTGGTTCTGCAGAACTGCTGCAGCTCAATGAAGAGAGGAACTCTGAAACAGGCTGGTTGAACAGCAAGAATCTTTATTTTTCAGTCCAGGAGATTACAGCCAAAAACCAAATTATGGCCTCCAAGCCAAATGATTCACCAAGTAAGAAAGATGAAGAACGAAGGCCAAGGGTGGGGGCATACAAGCCTCTTTATAGGCTTCACAGATGTACTGTACCATAAATTTTGTCACAGTATACCTTAAGCATTCCTCTTCCTAATATGGTAATATGTGCCGAGCTCTGAAGCTGGAGAACCAAGATACATAACACATCTGTGCATTCCTGAGAAGAGGCCCCCACTCTTGGACACTACATTACCAAAACAGGATCTCTCGCCACAAATTTGTGAAATCGACATTGATGTTGCGTGGCTGCACTGTGTTAAAATATCGGGGTATGACATACTTCCATGCGTGGCTCTGTGATATATTCATTCTGAAGCTGAATTAAAGTAGTAAGCTAAGTCACTAATGGTGAGTGGGTGAATTTAATAAATCGTAAGGCACAAAGTGTTAAAGGACTTTTGGGAGGGAACACAAAAGGTATTGCAAGGTAACGCAATATTTTTGCGTGGGAACGCAAAAAGAAAAAAAATCCCCCAAGTCCCCTTGTGGGCTCCGTATAGTTGAAACTAGCCAAATAGAGTAATAGTGTTTAATATATACAGCAATCAGACATCTTTTTAATTCAATTTAATGTTTATTTAGAAACAAAGTAATCTGACGAAGGTAGCTCTTTTAAAGGGAAGGACAGACAGAAAGCAAGGTTTTACTTCTCAGACAGCATATTTTAATACTTACAGTTGCTCAGAATCAGTACATGCATCGAGACAATAGGATACAACAGAACATATTTACAACTTGACAGCTCACCCTTTTAAATCTGTCATGTCTCTGTCATCCATTTTACCCATGAAAACACTCCAAACCTTTCCGATCAGAGAGCAGTGAGGCTCTGAAAAGCTCGTTATCTACAGCTGAGCTTTCAGAGCTCCACWGGTTTCTGAACAATCATTTGAGCAGGTCTTTTTTATTTAACCTTTATTTATCCAGGTAAGCTGTTTGAGAACCAATTCTCATTTACAAACGTGACAATGCATAATTTCTTGAGATGCTTGTAGGGATTAAAACTTTTCGTAAATAAGTCTAGACGTGATGCTGACTGWTGCCCTTAAACATCAGCTGAATAATGTAAGAAAACTGGAACTAACACCTAAAATTATTGATGTTAGTCAGATTAAGTGGGCAGATTTAAAGATGGAAGAATCATTTTATGAAGAAGTCAGATTAAGGAGTTTTTACTGATCAGAGTGGCTGCCACACTTCACTTCTTGCTCTTTTACTGCCCAAGGTTTTTCAAACACCTGATAAACAGCAGGGATCTGCAAACACTAAGCTTTAGAACAATTTAATTTTTACCTGTTTGCTTTTTCAGCAGGGGGTGTTTTTAAAGGTGAGCAACAGAAACTTTGCTCATTGCCTCACTGTTTTAATACTGTTTATATTTTAAAGGTTTACCGGACGGTGACTGAGGATTTTATCTTTTGGATA
>NW_013953274.1:16612-18200 GCF_001266775.1 Austrofundulus limnaeus
TTTTAAAGCCAAGAATCTGAAAATGTAATGAGGTCATTTTGACCCAATTTGACTTAATCCTCATTTTGTTATGATGGGTCACAAAAGTTCATGTGATCTGCATGTCTATGCTGAAAAGAAAAGCAAAATAACCCGAGCACTGATTGAAACTTAGTATCAACTAATCTTTAGATTTAAATTACTCATATTGGGATCAGGAACAAAATTAAAAACTTGACTTCATAAAATATACTGAAACAAACTATTCACTAGACTGACTTTATATTATATTGAGGTTTTGGTCAATATTAAACAATCAAAATAAAAAAAAAATTCTTCCCTCAAATCTATATGTTTAATTCTGCTGTTTAGCATTTTAAACTCAACAAACTGTTTAATTCTCCTGAGAAAGTCTGTTTCATGGAGTTTGGAATAATCCTAAATATTTAACAGACCAATAGGTTAGCTTGTCGACGTARCTGAAGTCCGAGCTGACATCCTCAAATACCTTCGACAACTCTTCACCCAGTCTGTCTTTACACGTGATTATTAATATTGTGTAATGAAGTAACTGTGTGTGCATTTAGAGATAATATAGTATAGTTATTAAAACAATAAAATGCTTGAACTACTTCAGTTGGTGTGCAATGAATCTAAAATATATGAAAGTTTAATGTTTATCAGTACATTACAGAAAATAATGAACTTTATCACAATATGCTAATTTTTTGAGAAGGACCTGTAGAAGAAGCATTTTCTGCTGCTGACACCATAAGGTGAGGGATTGGGGGTCAGGGTTCGAGGGTTAACCTTGACCCAGTGTTCCACATGTGAAACAAACGGCTCATTTCAATCTGCCATTGCAACGGGGCAGATGGTTAACGGAGCCTCGTTCTGTCCTGATTTATTGGTACAGGGGCTGAAGAATGGGTGGATGGTGTCTGGAAAACTACCTGTGAAAGTAAAGATGAGCAGCTTGGCCTCCACYTTGTAGAAGGACACCAGGCCCTTATCACAGTCCACGTAGATCCCAACCCGACAGGGTCTGATGCTGACTGTCAGGCTGGTCGAGGGTTCTGTCCGGAAGGCGAAGTCGGTCCGATCCCGCAGACTCAGGAACCAGTAACCGTGAGCGGGGCTGACAGTGATTTTACCCTTTCGATTAACGGACCGACTGGCCACGCCCAGATCCCAGTCAGTCTTTCCTGTAACGTCCACCTGACGAGGAAGGAGAAAAACAGGTAAGGTCAGTCATTAATCAGCAGAAACAGGTTGATCAAACCCGGCTTGATCCCACTGTCAGAGTGCAACTTGTTGATTTGTTTGAGAACATCAGACTGCTATGGAAGAGCATTGCATTCACCAGAAAAATAATAAAAATAATAATAATAATAAAATAAAATTAGGAAGCACTTTTTTGAGAACAAAAAACTGATTTTGAGGAAAAACGCCTTAAAATTTTAAGATTTTCCCTGTGAGTTAGTAAAGTTTTGTTTCTTTTTATCTGGTAAATCTCAATATTCAAATATAGTTTGAGGTTTCCTCTTTAGGACATCAAAAATTCCTCATTAAAATGACATAAAATTAGGATTCAGACAAAATATTTATG
>NW_013953274.1:18210-19786 GCF_001266775.1 Austrofundulus limnaeus
GGAGAAGCATGGCAAAGTTGAGATGACTTGGATGGGAAACTAATCACAATAGTGTGCATTGCATTGGCAATGCATACTGAATATAAGAAGTTTCTAAGAAGAGGACAACACGCAGGATATCTGAAGCTCAACGGTTTGTCTTAAAATTAAACAGTTTTACAAAGTTATTCACTCCTTAATGTTCAGTTGTTGTTGCCGTACAACCTGGAATTTAAAAGTAACACACCAACACAAAATACTCCTAATGGGGGATTGGTTTAAATCTTTTTAAAAGTAGAAGCTTTAAATTGTGTATTCATCCCATTTACTCTGAAGGTAAAATGAGATGTTTTGAAAGTAACAAAATCAAGAGAAAGTCATGAAAGTTACTTGTTTTCAGTAATGTTTGAAAAAAACTCATTTCAAATCAATAATAATTTAATAAATGTGACCCGTCACATCAAAACGAGGATTAAGTCTAAGTGGTATACAGAGAAAAAGGCAAAAATAGTGTTTTGACTAAAATGTTAAAAAAAGTTGCATTTTGTCAAAACATAATGAATAAAAGTCTTATTAATGTATCATTTGAATGAACTGTCTGAAATATAATCATAAAACTGAATTTTGAAGCACTTTTTTGAGCAGTAGCAACAAAAAAACTGATTTTGAGGAAAAACACCTTAAAATTTTAAAATTTTCCCTGTGAGTTAGTAAAGTTTTGTTTCTTTTTATCTGGTAAATCTCAATATTCAAATATAATTTGAGGTTTCCTCTTTAAGGACATCAAATATTCCTCATTAAAATGACATAAAATTAGGATTCAGACCAAATATTTATGTATTATTGTAACCAACAAGACTAATTAAGTCATATATATGGATTTAATTATGATATCAGGATGATCCAGGTATCAAAATGTAGCTTTTAAAGACAAGAATCTGAAAATGTAATKAGGTCATTTTGACCAAATTTAACTGAATCCTCATTTTGATATGATGGATCACACATATCCTGTTCTCTTCTGCCTTTTCTGTGATCACCTGTAAGCCTGATGGTGTTAAACAACTAACAAACAACTGTGCTTGACTTGGTTACTGCAGCTCCTGTGTGAAAATTACAWCCTGAAGTCAGGTGACGGTGCAGTAAAGACCACTTCACCAGGACCTGTCCTGACTACTTTTATTGACATAGTGAAGATAAACAGTGAGGTGGTGACAGAATGAGATGAAGCTTGGACTTAATGAGCTGTCAGAAGCTGCTTGAGCCACTGTGCTTCACAACTTGCAGTTTTTCTATTAAACAAATACACTCATAAAAAAAAACTATTTTATATTTCACTAGAAGATGTAGTGTGATCCTTTACAGACCATTTTAAAAGACAGTGGTACCTTGACTTAAGAGTGTCCTAACTAACAAGTTTTTTGAGATACAAACAGTCTCTCAGATATATTTTTGCTTTGAGTTGAGAGCTAAAATTTGGGTTACGAGCGAACTTCACACGCCCCACCGCTAGATGGTGCCACGAACATATGAGTGAACACCGCAACAGGTGTTCACCATCTCAGTTAGCTTTAAGCAGTTAGCTCGTGGTTAAAGC
>NW_013953274.1:25506-27483 GCF_001266775.1 Austrofundulus limnaeus
CAAGAACGCACTATGTTCAGAACAAGAACGCACTATGTTCAGACCGAAGGACGCACTATGTTCAGACCAGAACGAGAAGCAGCAGTGAGGTGTGGGAGGAGCGTGTCCTCGGCAGGTGAATAAAGATAAAATAAAAGAAAATGCCTTTGATTTATTTACTAAAAAGCAAGCAAACGTTGCGCACAGCAGATAATTAACTCACCAGATGATTTAGAGGCGATTTGTTCGGTTAGTTTCGTCACTCCAGAAGCTACCAGCTCACTGACTTTTTTTTTTTAGTCCCGAGCAGCTGATCCACATCGGTGCTGATATATCCTGCCAGAAAACCCAACTGCACATGGTCCATTTCAGGTAAAGATCTCCAGTCCGTCTGTTCCTGTTTTCAGTGGGAGACGCGTCGAGCGGCGAAAGGTTCAGATATTTGAACTCTGGCGGCGGCTCGGGCGGCGGCTCGGGCGGCGGCTCGGGTGGCAGCGGCTTCCGCAGCACCGCATGCGCGGAAAATGCTTCCGCCATTTTGCGCACCGCCCAAAACGTACGTGACGCGACGCACGACCCCTAGAGGCGCGTCCTCCATAGACTTTGCATGTAAACCGGCCGCTTCTGCTGCTCAAAACGCGTTCGGTGTGAACGTAGCCTGAAACAGTCCCTCCAAACTGCCGACGTCAGCACGGGATGTCGCAGTTTAATGACGAAAATTATGTCACCGGGCTTCGCAGCGTCGGCTCGGCCACCACTTTTGGCACAAGCCCCCGGCAGAACTTTTTGACCCCTCTCCCGTGTCGACGGTATGTGTGATTGGTCTGAAGTTCGTGGGCATGTTTGTTTGTGCTGAAGCGTTCGGACACTCAAAAGGAAAAAAAAACCTCGCTTCTGACTACAGCAGATTGTTGAAGCAGAGTTTTATAAAGATAGGTCAAAGCGAGAAAAACTCATGCGTGTTTGTGCTGAAAGGGCTATACGCTGCATTTTCCTTTTTTTTTACCGAGTGGTTGAAGTAAATGCAGCGCTATGCGCTTCGGTCTGCATTTAAAAAAAAAAGGAAAAATAAAAAATAAACCGACTCGCTCCCAGAGCCGACTGTTACCAGAAAGCAGAGTTTTATAAAGATAGTCATTCCGTGAAAAACTCATGAATGGAGATAAACAGACATTGTGCACGGAAGAATCTGACTGATAAAAACTGCGGAGCTAAACCAGGACAGATGTGGATAAATACGTTGGGTGAGTGACGAGTCTTTTTTTTCTGCATTGTCGGCAGTGATGTATGCTGCAGCGGGAGGGGGGTTTCCCAAGTTCGGAGCAGGGTGTATGAAAGGTCTGTGTGAAAACGACTGCCGAACAACCACRTGACCGCACGTCRACCCGTCGGCGTCGGAGCGAGTATGTTTCAGGCTTTAGACGTGCCAAGACTCAACCACCACTTAAAGTAATTAAAATGGCTACAAAACTAAACTTGTCAAAGCAAACAGAAGTAAAGCCTGCATGCTGAAGTAGACAGAGTGCAGAACTGCACATAGGAACGGACAGCAAATGTCCAGCTGTTGATCACTGAGTCGTCTTTGAAAATCTCCCATTCAGCGAGCTCAAAGCAGTCCTGAGTTAAGATGTCTCCTCAGTCCAGTCCTGGGGTCTCATTTATAAAGGATTGCGTGGAAACCATACTAAAACTGAACGTACGCCAAAAAAAAAATCTGATTTATAAAACCGTGCGTATGCACGTTTCTGTGCATCTTTCCTTTATAAATCACAGCCGCACGTCAGAGTTTGAGCATGAGGTCCTCCTCAGGTTCTACCCTCTACACGCCCACACTCAACCATAAACAGTCAATGTAAAGTACCTCATGAATGTTAAGATGTATTTAAATCAGTCAGATGATCAGTGATTGGTTCAGACACACTCCATCGTGTGTCTGGAGGATTACAGGTGCTGACTTACAGCTGCCCCCCTTGAACAGATTGTCTGTAACTGACACAG
>NW_013953274.1:29014-32137 GCF_001266775.1 Austrofundulus limnaeus
ACTTTATACAATGTCATTTTCTAAAAAAATTATTCTGTCTTTCACTGTTAAAATTAACCTACCTTTAAAACAATAGACTGTTCATGTCTTTGTAAGTGGGCAAAATCAGCAAGGGAACTAATACTTATTTTCTCCACTGTAGTTATCATATTGCGATACTGTAAGCAAAGCGATATATAGCCCTTTTTTCTCCAAAATATCTAATTTTAAAAAACTCAGTATGTTTTACATGAATTTTATATGTTTCATATTCCTTATTTCATCCATTTTTTCAATGGTTAGGAAAAATGTGCCATTAAAAAGTGTGATAATATATATGTGTCAGGTTTTAGGTTTATAATACTAATTTATTATAAAAACACGGTCACTCACCACACTAATAACCTGTATTTTGTGCTAAAGTTCAGTAAACAAACTGAAACTGTCACAGTCTGTGTTTTTGTCACAGGGCTCCTTAAAGGGGATATAAATGTATTTAGTTGTGAAAAATGTGTGTGACACTCCATCTAGTAATGATGAAKATCCTRTATGAAGTTTCATTAAATTATCTTGAGTGGATCAAAAGTTATAGATGGGACAGGAGAACGTTTGCTAACTTACACACATGGTGATTATACCATATTTTATACCACAGGTATAWAAAAACACATTACTTCATGTGTTTGAAGCTGTGGCAGGCCGAGTGTGCTCTACCTTGTAAAGAGAGTCAGGGTTGGGATTGTTGCGGATACCCAGGTCATGTTTGAGCTGGCCCAGGGTTCTCATGCCAGACCAGTTGTCCTTCTGACTGGGAGGCAGCAACAAGGAGGTGACTGGGTTGTAAAGCTGAGGAACAGACACTGGATACCAGGAGCGAAGGAACACAATGTCTACACAAAAATAACAGCAAAAACGTCAAAAATTAGAACTGCAAGCAGTTACAATGGGGGTCCAAGTCCCAAATGCATGCATCCACATCCCCAACCAATGCCTGTCCCTCAAAGCTTCTGAGGACTTGACAAACTTAGTTGAGAAACAAAACAAAAATTGTTCAAAGGATGACATGAATCAAGAATCGAATATTGTTTGCAAATTTTTATGTGAACATACGCCAATCAATCTAGTTAAAAAAATCATCTGTTTTCTTTATGTTTAGAATTGACGGTTTTAGGAGATTTTAGGAGATGGAGGACCTCAGTTTAGCTTCTTAGATTGTCACGCTAGCGCCAAGCTAATGCATATAGCGTTGGCGCTAAAGCTAACAGGCTAAGCTGAGGTTGTTCTTCCATGAAGCAGCTCTGTTGTCCTCCATCCATATTTTCAGTTCCAGGCTGAGTCATTTCTACCTTCTCCTCTCTGTCAACGCTCTCTGGTTTCATTTAAAAGAGTCGATCATCAGATATTGTCCAAGATTAACCTTCAGGGTGGATATAGCTCGCTAGCAGCCTCGCACCGAGGACCTATCCACGTCATCATTTACCCAGAATGCTTTGTGTGCAAATAAAATGGCTCTGTCCATGTTAAAATATATTTTAAAAAATTTACTAAACAGGCTACAGTATTTTTACAGTCTTTATTTTACAGTGAAAATAAATGTTTATCAAATAAAGTTTAATGTAACGACTAATCGTGGATCCCTTTAAGACCTTTGAGTAAAATATTTATGACCAACTTGCACATTTTCAAAACAAATTCAAGATTTTTTTCAAGGTCTTAATTATAGATACATGAATTTAAGACTTTTAAGAACTAGCGTACACCCTGGTACATATTGATTATTACTTTTATCTTGTTTTTTTTACTGTGCTACTTGAATTAATTAATGGACTTTGTTGGACTGTTGTCTCCAATCTTCATGTTTACATTATCTTGATACTTTGTCGTGATTTACTAAATTGCAAAGGGTAGCACAATTTTCTATTTTTTCTTCTTCATTTTTTTATTCTGTTTTATAGTCTTAATTGATGTTTACTTTATACCACAAGATTTTTCAATTATTTTATGGTGTAAGTTACAGGGAGTTGTAAACAACAGGACTTTCATTGCACTGTGAGAAAACAAACTTACCACTCATTAACAGACGGTCTTCAAACGTGGCTCTAAAAGCCCCCAGCGGTGTTGACAGAGCCTTCTTAATCTGACCTCTGATCCCTGACACAGTTCGGATTGAGGCGCCTTCAAATTTAGCCACCTCCAGCACTGTGTTAAACATGCCCTGCAAACACAGTGACAGCAGTGAGGACTACAAGTTTCAATGTTCCACAGACTCAAACATCACCTGTTTGGTAACTTTTGATACAGCAGAATCACCTGACATTCTCTGTCATTGGAAGGTTTAGGTTATGTCTCTATTAGGCTTGGATTACACTTTAATACGACGTGAGAGAGCGGGATGGTGATAGCGTTACTTTGGACGTCTTTTACCTGAGTGAGTATAAACGGGCTGAAGACATAAATTATCATAGATCCTCCCACAGCTCATATAAGTAGATAAACAGCAATAATGATGGCTGGATTTTTAATCACTCAATGATCAATGTTGTGTTGCATGAAGAGGAGGAAAAACTTTTTTTTTGGTCAACGGTGGTGATGGAAAAGCTGCTCTTTTAGCTCTTTAAACAACAGGCTTCAGAAAAAAACTACTTCAAACAAAATAACCAGCAGAAAGCAGAGCTGATCGGAGTCCTGCTGCAGTGTTCCTCATGAATAAACACATCCACGAAGTTCTAACCAATCACACGCTCCGAGCCGCAAAGTCCGCAGATTTGAGACTGGGGGCGATGCACACCACGGCTGTCACCGGCCCTCAGCAGGGGGAACGAGACGTACTACTCAAAGTATAAACCAGACTTTAGGGCTGCAACTAATGACCATTATGATCATTGACTAATCTGCAATTATTTTCCTAATTAGTCGATTGGTCAGTGATTATTTTTTTCACGTCTTCTTGCTCCAGTGCACATCTCATCTCACCTGCTCGTCATACCTGTGAATGTCACCCTGTTATCTAGTGTCTCTACTTATAATTAAAGTAATAACACATAAAACATATGAATTTGAACCTCAAACCTAATAACTTACTCAGACATATTTTAACATTATTACATGTAAAAATAATAAAAAAATGAAATGAGATTGTTAAAT
>NW_013953274.1:40151-44246 GCF_001266775.1 Austrofundulus limnaeus
AGACTACTGTCAGTAACACACTACACCACCAGCAGGCTGGGACTAATGTAACAAAGACTACTGTCAGTAACACACTACACCACCAGCAGGCTGGGACTAATGTAACAAAGACTACTGTCAGTAACACACTACACCACCAGGAGGTTGGGACTAACCTAACAAAGACTACCATCAGTAACACACTACACCACCAGGAGACTGGGACTAATGTAACAAAGACTACTGTCAGTAACACACTACACCACCAGGAGGTTGGGACTAACCTAACAAAGACTACCATCAGTAACACACTACACCACCAGGAGACTGGGACTAATGTAACAAAGACTACTGTCAGTAACACACTACACCACCCGGGACTCAGATCCTGCAGGGCCAGACGTGTTCCTCTGTTTAAGCCAGTACATATCCAGGCCCGTCTGAAGTTTGTTAGGAGAGCATTTGGATGTTCCAGAGGAGTACTGGTAGAAAGTCTTATGGTCAGATGAAACCAAAGTAGAACCGTTTGGTAGAAACAGAACTCATCGTGTTTGGAGGAGAGTGAATGCTGAGTTGCATCTTAAGAACACCATACCTACTGTGAAGCATGGGGGTGGCAACATCATGTTTTGGCACTGTTTCTCTGCAAAGGGACCAGGACGACTGATCTGTGTCCATGAAAGAATGAGTGGGGCCATGTATGGTGAGATTTTGAGAGCAAAACTTCCATCAGCAATCATTGAAGATGAAACATGATGGGTCTTTCAGCATGATGATGATCCCAATCACACCACCAGGGTAACGAAGGACTGGCTTCATAAGAAGCATTTCCAGGTCCTGGAGTGGCCTAGCCAGTAAATAATACTGAGTTTGTGTTGTGAAAGACTTACAGCTACATCCGGCCTAATTCTAGCAGTGTGTGTAAAACTGACTTAATAATAGTCATCTTTGGTTTCTAAGATTAGGTGGCAGCCATCTTGAACTGGGAAAACTCCAAAAGTTAATCTGCTTTAGATGCWCACACAATGAATACTTTCTGCAAGKTTRATTAAAATCTRTCCAGTGGGTCAAATTTAATTTCATAAACATTTTAAGACCAAAATGTTAGTAAAGTTAGTGAACAGCTGAAAAGCATTTCATGTTCCTCACCCCAAATGGAGGCTCCACAGTGCATGTGCTGTGGTGTGTATTTAAGCAGGCGGTGGCGACCGTTGTGATCCTCAATGTGGTAGAGAGGGATGGTCTGGAAACGTCTCCAGCCCAAGGAGAAGATGAGTGGGTCTCTTGTCTTCAGGATACGGTCATACCACCTGTGTTTCTTCAGTCGCATCTGACAGTACACACAAATTTTAAACCGTTTGTGCAATGTTCCAATGGCTCTTCTGAACATTTGTTCTACATTTTTGTTCTGAGTAACTCTACAACTAGGGCTTAAAGATTTGTAATGTCTACCCTACTTTTTGTGTTACTTCATGGGCTTTTTAAATTTGCTTTCAGAGACACCATCAGTCATGGTTGTATTGTTGACTGCTTGAATGGATTCATCTTTACCCGTGAACACCACAAAGTCACAGGCTCAACTCTAGGGCTGTAGCAATATAATCTCACGATACGATATGATATTCTGCTCACGATACGATAAATATATCACAATATTCAGCGAACAATAMGATTCGATTTCCTGAACGATTTTAGAAGGACACAGTGATTTTGGTGACATTTTGTGACTGTTCCATAGACTTGTATTGAATTAACTGAACTGAAAACTGATTAAAAGCAGCAACTACACAATACCTGATCTGATTGGACAGAGACCTAGAGTCTACAGAATCAAAGATGTGGTGAGACAACTGGTTTTCTTTAACTGAAACAGTGCAAACTGTAGCTTACAGGCCTAAATAATATTTAGTTCTATCCAGGTAAATTTGGCCAATAAAGAGTAAATGTTCCCAAATCTTCAGGATTTGTTGTTTATGATGAGAGGAATTAACACAAAGACTTGGAGGTAAATTATTTTGTTCCCATGTTACAGAGGGGGAACAGATTATTTTAAACAACTGAAATATTTGGTTCTTGTATCAGCAATAAAAAAAATTATAAATACACACAATGTGTTGGAAGACAGTGTTTGGTGTCTGACTGATAAACAGTGAGGCTAAAGACAACATGAGAAANTGTTAGAAGGAGCTTATATTATAAACTCTTTCTAATCTGAATTATTCATATCATACTTATATCCGCTTTGACTTATTTTTTAGTAATCAAAGTTTCATGTCTATGTTCACTAATGACTAATGAATAAAAAATATCAGATAACAGAATCTTCAAACCTTAACAAAGCAAGTGTTCTTAAAGATCTTGTAAGGATAGCCAATCAGTTTGAGCTTCTTCACGATTGTCACTGATTTATCCAAATCCAGGACGACTCCTGTGGCTGCGATGCGGAAATTTGCCTGCAAAGACAGCAGAACAATGTGTATGTAAACTTTAAAGCAAAATATTTTGATGTACTAAAAGTAACAGCTAACACATGAACAAAATCTTTTCGGAATTGTGTGACATTATCTGTATATTTGTGATTCACTGGTAAACAATTTGTTRTCTCAAGTGACTCCAGCTTACTTTTGTTCCTGCCACTGACTGTAGAGCGAGGAAACCAGAACCTTGTGGTGTAATGGGACCTTAAGAGAAACAAAACGATAAAGCATTTAGCTGGAATAAATCTGATCATTTAAAATCTTACACTAAAGCCTGYTATCCAAGACTTCTAAATATCTGAGATGGAACAGGTGATGACCCTAAGTGGTTAAAAGTTTTCAAGGTGAGCATCAATTTAACATCAAACCATCAGTTGTAGACAATGACTAATTTTTAAAGGTTTTGGTMAAATCCATTCTGTGGTKTRTAAGATACTTTGCTAACATACAAACAGGGCTGACTCACAACAATTATTTCTGAAGATTTATATAATTGGGGAAAAAGATATTTAGTCATCCACCAAGTGTTCAAGTTCTCACATATAAAAAGATGAGAGGTCTGTAATTGACATCATAATTAGACCTCAACTATGAGAGACAAAATGATCTAGAAAATCACATTGTCTGAAGTTTGTAAGAGTTTATTTGGAAATTATGGTGGAAAATAAGTATTTGGTCAATAACAATCAAGATTTCTGTATCTCACAGATCTGTAACTTCTTCTTTAAGAGGATCCTCTGTCCTCCACTCACTGCCTGTAGTAATGGCACCTGTTCGAACTTGTTGTCGGTATAAAAACACCTGTTGCAACCTCAAACAGCCACACTCCAAATAGGGAAGACCAAAGAGCTGTGTAAGGACACCAGAAAAAAACTGTAGACCTGCACCAGGCTGGAAGACTGTATCTGCAGTAAGAAAGCAGCTTGGTGTGAAGAAATCTACTGTGGGAGCAATAATTTAAAAATGAAAGACCTAAAAGACCACTGATAATCTCCCTCAATCAGGGGCTCCACACAAGATCTCACACAGTGGGGTGAAAATGATCAAAAAAACAGTGAAGAAAAATCCCAAAACCACACAGGGGACCAGGTGAATGACCTGCAGAAGACTGGGACTAACCTAACAAAGACTACTGTCAGTAACACACTACACCACCAGGAGACTGGGACTAACCTAACAAATACTACTATCATTAACACACTACACCACCAGGAGACTGGGACTAACATAACAAATACTACCATCAGTAACACACTACACCACCAGGAGACTGGGACTAACATAACAAATACTACCATCAGTAACACACTACACCACCAGGAGGCTGGGACTAACATAACAAATACTACCATCAGTAACACACTACACCACCAGGAGGCTGGGACTAATGTAACAAATACTACCATCTGTAACACACTACACCACCAGGAGGCTGGGACTAATGTAACAAATACTACCATCTGTAACACACTACACCACCAGGAGGCTGGGACTAATGTAACAAATACTACCATCTGTAACACACTACACCACCAGGAGGCTGGGACTAATGTAACAAATACTACCATCTGTAACACACTACACCACCAGGAGGCTGGGACTAATGTAACAAAGACTACTGTCAGTAGCACACTACACC
>NW_013953274.1:46297-47446 GCF_001266775.1 Austrofundulus limnaeus
AAATTATTTTGTTCCCATGTTACAGAGAGGGAACAGATTATTTTAAACAACTGGAATATTTGGTTCTTGTCATGAATAAAAAATTATAAATACACACAATGTGTTGGAAGACAGTGTTTGGTGTCTGACTGATAAACAGTGAGGCTAAAGACAACATGAGAAAAGTTGGAAAAGGACTGATAAGGACTCATTCTGTGATTTAAAAAAGGCCAGGTTTTATTTATTTATTCATTTTAGAGTTTTTTTTTAACAGCAGCTGATGATTAAACTGAAAGTGACCTTGACAAGATGTGAGTCCTTTTACCGAGACATTCATCAGAAGTGCTGTGAAAATGATCAGATCTGCCTCTCTGGCTGCAGTGTGCCCTCCAGACACAGGGGGGGGACAGATTTTCACAGGGGAACTGAATTTCACACAACACCCCCTATTAGCTCGAGGCGCTAAGACGTCTGCCTGTCTGCCTTCCATAATGTGACAGCTGACTACAATCTGAAAAAGATCGTCCTGGACGAGACACTTTAATTTGTCTTAAAATCCAGACATTCTGACTAATAAGTAACAGTTGGTAAACTTACCTCAGCTTAGAAGGCAGAGGGTGTCCATATTTTCTGCTCAGATTTAGCTAACGGTGCATGAAGCTAATGTTTACTCACCATGCTAATGCTACCCTTACTCTCTGGCTCCTTAGGAGTAGAGGAGCCAAATGTCTGGCTCACAGCTGCCAACTAGTGGTCAGAGGGTGAACTACAACATAAAAATGAACGGCTGGCAGGAAAGTTGACGTTTTAAACCTTAATTAAAAATCGATACAGGGCTTTAGAAAATCAATAAAGTATCGGGAAATGAAATATCGATATATATCGGCGTATCGATATTTTTCCTACACCCATWTTCAACTCCACGCCATTCCCACTTGTCGTGGTGCTCTACTTGTTTCTCATGTCTTAAATCAATTGCAGAGCAGAAAATCATCATTGTATAAGAACATGCTGATGACAGAGTGATATAAAGAACAGAAAGAGGTCTGTGTGTGTTTTTAACAACATACAGTGTAACGCTGGACATATCACTGTTAGAGCATCACTGTAGACGAGACACTGAGCTTCTTGCACACACAAGTTTACACACACACACACACACACACACAC
>NW_013953274.1:47481-53516 GCF_001266775.1 Austrofundulus limnaeus
ACACACACACACACACACACACACACACACACATATATATGCAAGAATACATATGCATAAAATATAAATTACACATACAAATTACACTGTTGTATAAATTACACAATAAACTTAAACACAAGCTTGGACACAATAATACAGTTTCTGCACACAGAAACTCAAACCCTTGTGTTTCATTGCACATACCTGAAGATATCCTATGTTGCTCTCACTGGAGCCCAGGCCTCCAAGGATGATGGGATAATGTGGGTCAAAGTTTGTAATGAATTCACAAGGCACAGAGGGGATTTCTATCCGGATGTACATTCCCGGCCGGAAGCCTTCGTACTGAACTCTAGTTTCATCGTCCATATCCTCAAACTCTGCTTTGTTTAACTGAAGACAAAGACAGAAAACGTTTCTGTAATTAGAATGTGAATATGTATTTTGTGAAGCAGTGACCAGTTGAGAAGATTGTAATATACCTCAGCCTGCTTCTGCATCTCTTCCTTCAAGTCATCAAAGTAAGTGGCATCAGCATCATCATACTCTGCGTTAAACCTCTCCTTTAGCTTGCGTTTCTTCTCCAGACGCTTGTTCCTCTGAACCTCTTCATCATCCATCTTCACCGGGACATCTTTGTCTTCGTCACTCTCTTCATTCTGTTGACAGTCGAGGCACAAAGACATACTGTTTACAAGTAACAACTAAAAGGTATTATTTAGTTGACAGGAACATGAATTTGCAACATTAAAATTACGAACAGAGCCRTTTTTGTCAAATGTATTTTTGCTTATTGATTGTTGTTATTTGGAGTAAACCCAATTCAAGGAGGCTGTCGCAGCTAATTGACTGCAGAAGCCACAAAAATGGCTACAACCCAGTGCATTTTACAAAAACTGAATGTCATGATAACCTGGCAGAGGTGTGGTTTGTCTTTGAGGACTCCACCAGGTGAGTTTAATCAGGTCAATCAGAAGACAGAAGACCACAGAACAAAAGCAGTCATGCGGCTTGTGGACAAGCAGAGCAGAAGGCAGCTTCACAAAGGTACTGAAACCAAACTGTGAGGAAAAGGACTTTTAAACTTAAAGGATTATCGATAAGCCCATTTGAACTCTTGAATGCACTGTCTGGAACTTTTTGTTTGTTTTTAGGTGAAAAATGTATTTGTATTGTTCAATTATGTAAAACATTTAATGTATAAATGTTTGTTCTTGGTAAAATTTGAATACTGCATTGTCATTGAATTTAGCATAAAAATAAGCAAAAAGATAAATATGCAAAATCACCTCTTTAGGTTTTCTACTAATTTGTGTAAATTCAAGTAAGAAAATTGAAATTTATACATTTTAATCTGGAAAAAATGTATTTTTAATTCTTAACTCTGTTTGCAAAACTTTGTAAAACATTTTTGTTTAAAACCTTTACCTACAAATTGATAATTTACCTGTGTTTTCGGTTTAAGTTTTTTCACCTGTAATACTGGTTACACCTGAGAAACTGGTCAAATAAGTCCTGGTCCTTCAAGTGTGGACACCTCACAGCCTCTAAAACACTTGACAGTGAATTTAAACAGATGTCACAGCAGCTGAGACTCATCCCTATCACACACTCAGGCTGGGTCCTTGTTAGACGGCAAAGACCAGAAAAAGAGGCTGTGAATTTGGACGGTCTAGCCTCCCGTCTTACCCCGGTATACGTCCTGTCGTCTAGCAAACATTACAATGCTAAACAGAAGTAAAATTTCATTGAAAGTAGAAAAAATCAAAATATTAGCGTTATTAATATAACAAAACAATTAAATTAACTTAAAGTCAATATTTGAAGAACTAACGGGCCCGCCGTAGGTGCATATTTATTCCTCTATACCAGCTTGTTTTTGTTTCTGAAAAAAATATTTTAAAACATGTGACACATTACAAAAGTATTAACAACACAACTAGGGTCGAGTTAGCCTGGCCCTTGCCTTCCTACGCAGCTCCACTCAGTTCTAGTTTCCTTCACTGCACCGTCTGGGATTTCTCCCATAGACAAGGATTTCTTCAGGAGCATTTCATTCGGGCCAATCAGAGAACAGAACGTTGATTTTCTGCGCAGTGTCTGCTTGTAGTTTATTTTACCTGGGCCAATCAGCAAACAGAAGGAGGAGTTTTGAAAGACGTTGATGTTCTGCACAGTGTCTGCCAGTTATTTTAGCATACGGCAGTGGAGGAAGTGAATGAAGCCAGTCTGTGTTGATAAGGCTTCAAATTAAATTAAATTAGTCTGACAAAGCAGCAGCTCTCATTTACAGTCGTCTCGTTCGATTCGGTATACATATTTCTCCTCTCAGTAGGGTTGTTTACAGCACACGAGATTTCCGGTTAGCTTCTTAGCTTAGCCTCCGTCACAGCGACATACGTCGTGGCCAACAGATCCAATCACTTTAAACTTCAGCAGAGGCCACACCTCCAGCAAGAATCAGTTCTCTATAGCTGACAGTGCAGACCCTCGTATGAAGCAAAGTGAAGAACAAGGGTCTGGTTTTTATCAGGCTAGGGTTGGGTACCAAAACTCGGTTCCAGTATGGCACCGGGGCGAACATCCACGGTAGTACACAGACCGAAACACAACTCTAATTTCGGTGCTTTATTTCGGTGCCTCAAAGAAAGATGTTAATTTGCACCCTCTGGTGTTCACTGTTAACAGTGACAGTCTCGGCCCACAATCTCCACAGACTCTCTTGTATGYGGTTCGACTCAGCTCGGTCTCAGCCCAATGCGTCTCCAAGTGCGCTCCACAGCCGCGCTGTCTCAGAACCTCCTCTCCGGTGGTTCTAAGTAGGTAGAAGCGAGTGCAGCACGCTTATGATTTTAACATCAGCAGAATCCTGCCGGTGGATTAACTCTTGGATTGACTGACAGCAAGTTTCCTCCTGGAGAGAGCTGCTTTTCTTTAGGAATACGAGTGTGTGGCGCGATATGACGACATGGTGAAATAAAACTGCCTTTTTGGGAAAGGCACAACTTGTAAACACTTCCTGGAGAAGAAGCTGAGCAGATCATAGGAGGTTTCCAACAAAATAGCCACCCACAGTTACACAAGCACTTAGCTAAACAGCACCGTGACAATAACTAACTAACTAACTAACTAAATAAATAAATAACTAACTAACTAAATAAATAAATAAATAAAGTGAAGTCTGAACGGTAAGACCACAACAGCTTTTTAATTTTTTTATTACTATTTTTAACACATCAGGTGAAGCCGCTGCAGACGGTCCGCACACTATCACACCCACTGCGTGGAGACACACGGATACTGAGCAGAACCGACCCGACCCAAAGTGAATCGAGTAGAACCGAGTTCATGGAGAGGGGCTGAACAGGTGCCGCTGCAGTTAACAGTTATATATTATAAATTATAGTCAAGATGATGAAAGCAAAACGGTCCAAAGTGTGATGTCACTTTACAAAATAAGATGCAGAAACTTCCACCTACAATAAATGGTTTAATATTTGGTGCAAAGACAAATTATTAATGGTTTTAAGTTAATATATTGGTTAATTTCAAGTTTGACTTTGACTCAGAAATAGTTATTGCTTCATAAACCTCTGTGTAAGTGTGTGTTTTATTTATTTATTTTTAAAGTATCGATACACACTACTACTACACAAAGCAAAAAGGGAAACAATACATCGTCTCTTGGATCTTACTGAAAATAATTTAAATCACAGAAACGGTATGATGGTTAATTTTAGAGGTTATGATGCTGACTTTTTATAACTGTAGTGTAACATCAAACCTGCCACACTGAATTAAAAGTGTTTCAATGTAGTGACGCAACCTGATGCTGTTACTACTGCTCCTACAATCATGATGTTCATGTGGTGTCATGTGTCATACCTCAGCTTCATCCTGCCCTGCTGCTTTACTTGAGTGGAATTCTCCTGTTTCCAAATCTTCAAAGTCTCCATACAGCTCCTCTAAATAAAACAAAACCAAAGGAACACACCAGACATCGTTTTCACCCATTTAAATGTAGTTTAGATACTCTTTTGGTATTTATAAAAAAGGCCACTGCATTTTTAATAAATGAAAACCTAAACCTATTTATAACATTGTTAAATGTAATAAAATCAGCCAATAATAGAGTGAATTAAAAGTTAATGTTTCTGTTTAGTTTCTCTTGTATGTTTCTGCAGTAAACTATTTCATGTTATTTTATTCATTTATATTTCAGAAAGTACAATTCTTTGAGGAACTTGTGCTGACTTTTCATTACTGTATTATCCTTTTTAAAGTATTTAATTGACTTAAGTGACCAGCAAACTCGCCTGACAGCAAACTCTGGTGTTTCTTCCTTCCCCTGTAAGAGGAAGAAACACCAGACCCAACAGTTCAGAAGAGCTGAAGGCCACTATCACAGCAACATGGTAGTAAACTGTGTCATTGTTTGCCTGCAGTTATTACAGGATGTGTAGTTTAACGTGTACAAAGACCGGTAGCAAACTTAGCACTTCATGAAGACAGATTGCGTCGACCTCTGATTACAGCGCTTTACTCACTTTGTTGTTTATTTATGCAGCCAACACTTCTCAGGAATGATCAACATTAAAAAAATTAAGACTTGATAAAGTTAAATTTAGGACCTTGGATGAAAATCTGAGTGATTTTAACATTTTTTAGACCTAAAATTTAGATTTTCAAATTTGAGACTTTTTTAGACCCTTCGTGAACCCTGTTTTTAGAAATCTATAACAAAGATTTTTAATGGGAACAGATCAGTTTTGTTCTAGAATAAAATGTGCCTCTTTAAGTTCTTACCATCCTGCTTCAGCAGAGTCAAAGCATCCTGTTCCTCCTCCCACTTCCCTGTCACAAAACAATCCCTGATTGAGTTTAACATCTGAAAAAGACAACAAATAGTTGTAAATTTCCTTTGACACACATTTCTCTTCTGATCAGCAACACATGGTGGAAACTATGTTACCTCTTCCAAATCCCAGTTGTGGGAGGAGTCAGGAGTGAAACGGGAGCAGTCCGCTGTGTTTGCCTTAACCTTCTTGCTTTTCTGAGAGAGGCTAACTCTAAACAGTCCTCCCAGCTCCTCCTCCTCTTCTTCTTGCTTGGAATCCTCTGCTTCGATAACTGCAAAAGAAGAACAACAAGGGATTGTTACAAGCAGCCTAAATCTGGAATACCAGTTCATGTCACAATGAAACACCTGTAAATATTGGGCCATGGAAGGTTCTGAGCAGGCACACAGGTTACAGAAGTTTAATCTTCTGGTGGACTCAGATTAAGGGTGGAGTTTGGTGTAGAATGGTGGCAGCATATCCATGATGTGGGGTCCAAACCCAGTGCTGTGGCTTGGGTGTTACAGCCTCGGCCAAATGTGTCTCTAGTTCCAACTGAGCACTTCCAGAACCACCTCTGAGGCGGTTCTAAGCAGGCAGAACCAAGTATTTCATGCTTACGGTTCTGACGTCAGCAGAAAGCTGTCTGTGGATTAGCTCTTGGATTGACTGACTGGAGAGAAACGCTTTCATTTTGGAGTCAGAGTGTGAAAGAAGTGATAAAAACCATGGTCCGACCTTAGGGCTGCAACTAACAGTTATTTTAATAATCAATTAATCTGTCGATTATTTTTTTGATTAATCGATTAATCGGCCAAATAATTAAAATGCTTAATTACAAGAATGAATGGATATAAATAAATTAAATTCTTGTATAAATTAGGGATGTAAGTTATTGATTAATTAATTAATTTGAAGTAGGGTTGGGCAAATTTGGCAAAAAAATTTGTCACGATTAATTGTGGTATTTAGCTGATTACGAATAATTTGATGATTAATCCCCTTGAGTCCCTGGACACCCTTATGTCCTAGTCACATGACCAATTTAGTGGGAAAGATTTTTGCTCTTTGTAAAAATCACAGACTTCAGTCTATACATCGAATTTTAAATTGTGTTGATAGATAAATAAATTACAGAACCTTTTTTTTAAATATTCATCATATTTGAAGCAGAGAGGAGCACCGAGCGGTCTGACTGGGGAAATATCCAGTCAG
>NW_013953274.1:53766-55744 GCF_001266775.1 Austrofundulus limnaeus
TAATAGGTTGCTGAATGAGGAAAATAGATTAAAAGAATAAAATATGATTTTTAGATGTAAAATTATTATTAATTTATGATAATTAGAATTTATTTACATTCAACATTTTTAATTTATCTAATTCTTTACTTTTTGCTTGATTCTTGTTGGTTCTGTCTGACTAAATCATTGTTCTATGACCCAAAAACCGGTTCTGAAGCAGGTGTCACGTTGGAAAAAAGCAGATAAACACTGTTTACTGCTGCAGTGTGTCTCTGCTTACAGACTGACGGCTTCCATATTGTCTCCACTTCTTTTTCAAACATGTTCTGACAAATATAAATTCTTTTTTTAAGCATCGTTCCAACTTCTGCTGGTTTTGCAGAGATCTACGTTCTGCCCCCAGCTGGTTTCTGATGTGGTGGGCCTGTCTAGGTCCAAAGTAATGTTTATCCCTCCAACACCGCAGTTACACAGTGTATCTGAAATACACACAGTACCTGAAAAGTTTTTTTTTACTGTTCTTCTACAATCAAGAAACATTCAGGGGCCAGCTGAAACTGTTGTCAGCTGGTACATTGTCAACATTACTGTCCTAACTGCCTGTAAACTTCCATTTCCATGCCTGGGTTACTACTGTTGTACTACGTGTGTGCATAAAGCCAGGTTACCTGAACCATAGACCAGTTTTCTCAGGTTTGGAGCAGCTTCTTGCTGCCGTAGGAAGGCCTCRGCTGCTTTCTGCTGTAGACCCTCCTTCCACCTCAGAGCCCCTGTGAAGAAAAACAAGGAGAGTTGCAGCAAACTGACAGAAGATACACAAAACTCACTAAAGATTCAACTGTTTCAGTTCTTTACAATGAAAGAAGTGAAGTAAAGGCTGGTTTGTACTTCGAGTTGAAATGTCATATTGAAGTTTAACCCAAGCTTAGATCAAAAGCTTTGAATCCTTTATGCCGGTTTTATTAATTTAAAAATTGATGCTAYGATTATATCTGACCAATAGATGTCACTCTGCAATCTGTCTTTTTCAGACACTTCAGTCTCTTCAGACAGATCCACAAAACCACTGACGTGTCTTGATCGTGTTGAAGAAATTTATTGTTTTTTTTAAAGCACTACACATTCTGTAGTTTTTCTTAGGTGAAACATGATATATTTTTTATAAATATTGTGTGATTAAATGGATGATTTTATGTACTGACTGGTCTGGGTGGCTCTCACAAATGGTTGCACAGAGCAAGAGGTAAATTCAAGGCTTGACCCTGGATAGGATGGGGTGCCCCTAGTGATGTCATGGCTGTAGGCGGGGTCAGGTCTCAAAGAAACGGTTAAAACAGGAAACCATTTCCTGCCCACAGCAGAATAAACACTGTGTTTTGGACCACAGCGCTGTGTGTGGTTCTATGAATTTCCTCACATTCAAATATTGGGACACTTTCTATCTGTTTGTGAACACAACAACGTAAACAAACACATATCAAACACACAGGTTTGTTTTTATATCCCCATGGGGACCGTGGATTGACTTCCATTCTTTTTCTGTAACCTTGATCATTTACCCTGAAATTAACCTCACCTGACCCTAAAACTAAACTAAACTCAAGTCGCACCTTAGTCCTAAACCGAACCCCCCACCCGAAATCAGCATCTGTACCCATGGGGACTGGGCATTGGTCCCCACCAGTGGCGGCTGGTGGATTTTTCTCCGGGGGGGTGCTACAACTCCAAAATAGAAATATCTCAAAAAGCAATCAAACTTGTACTAAGTTGTTTCACACCAGTGTATTTATTAAACAAATCAAAATAATAAAACAGTCATGTAGTGTTTAATTTTTTGTTCGTAAATTTTGCTCTTCTGTAACTGAGAAGCAAATTTCTTCATGACTCTGGTTAATGTCAGGGATGTTTTAACAAAAATTATCCATAGAGAGCATGGTCAGTGCAGTGAGACGTGATATTGTTTACCTGCGGAAAGTCTGGATTGTGTTCAGTGTTC
>NW_013953274.1:56034-59014 GCF_001266775.1 Austrofundulus limnaeus
CTTCATGGTCCAGCAACTGAATACATTAAAAGTCTCATTTCCCCTTACAACCCCAGACGAGACCTCCGCTCACAGGATCAACATCTCCTTATGGTTCCCCTCACTCACTTTAAGACCCGTGGTGACCGGTCCTTCTCCTCTGTGGCCCCCAGGCTCTGGAATGAACTCCCCTTTAATCTGAGCTCCAGTGATAACATCGTCTCTTTCAAGAATCAACTAAAAACACACTTTTTTACTCAAGCATTTAGCTAACCATTTCACCATTACTGCCAGCCTACCTTCACTGTGAACGCTTCACTACTCTGTGTTTTTAATTATTGAACACGCAGCAGATTTTTCTCTCCCCCGCTCTCTATGTTTTGTGTATTATTTGTATATTTTGTCTGCACTGACTGTGTGTCTGAGTTACAATTGTAGAATTTAATCTTGATTTGATGTTACATTACATTGCTTATGTTTAATTATGTTTCATTCTGTTTCATTTTATCTTTCCACCATGTTTACGTTGTTAATGATTGTACAGCACCTTGTGAATATATTTCTGTGAAAGGCGCTTTATAAATAAAACTTTACTTACTTATTTTTCGCCTTCATGTTGTTTTCTGAATGCTCGGAGGAAGACAGAGCACGCAGCTGTCTTATGAATGAGGCTTAAATTTTATTTGGTTTAATCACTGGCCCAGATGACAGATCTGAACAGGGTTGGACAATACGACTAAAATTTATATCAAAACATAACTCCTAATTTCAGTTGATGCCATATCATTTTGATACTGATATGAATATTTTAAATGTCTGAAAATCTGCAGAGAACATCAATATTTACTGTACCTAAAGTCTGTTATTTAGGATATCTCTGAGTCAGAACAAAAGGTGAGCTATCTCAAACTTATTTTATGAYTTGTCATAATTTAATTATTGATATTTGAAATAGATATTTCAGAAAGTAAGTTAATGCAGATGTTTTGAATTGGAACTATGAAACATACAGAACTGCCTGAAGTGTAAATTATTGTAAAATGAACATAAAACTAAACTAACAATTCTTAAAGACAGTATGAATTAAAGTCAGTACGTACCATGTTCTTCTTCCTCCTCAGTTTCCTGTTCTGTTTGTGTTTTCACTSTTTCTTCAGCTGTTCTGCCCTCTTCATCCACAGACTCCTCCTCTTCTGAAGAACGTCCAGAATCACCTGCTTCACAGGACTCGTCCTCGTCTTCACTGTTCTCCAGCTCATCCTCGCTGTCTGCAAACGCTGGGACCTCAGCCAGGTCKTCTCCTAGTTTCTGCACCTTCTTTGGCGGCACACCATCTGCTGTCATCCCTTCACATTCAGTTCTGGCCTCTTTGAGGAACGTGACCAAATCATCATTTTCATCCTCCTCATCATCAACCTGGTCACTGTCCTCGCTGTCAGTAGACCCACTATCATCATCATCATCATCCTCTTCCTCAGTGAAGATCACTTTCCTTCTCTTTCTTTTCATGTTTGGATCCCAGACACATTCCTCCTCAAATCCCTCCTGCTGTCTGAAAACACATCAGACAATAAAAATTATTAGGCCTGTCATCATAACAAATGTTACTGGATGATGAATTGTCTCAGAAATTATTGTGATAAACAATAATATTGTTGGAGGTCAGTTTAAATTAATATAATGATATAACAACCCCTGTTTAAGTTTACATTAAAATGTACGTAGTGTAAAAAGAAAAAACAACTGTCGGCAATCCAAAGGTGTCACCAGATGTATGAAGTCAGAAAACTGAAGACTCTCCTCTGGTTACCTGTCTGTTCACAGAGGTTAGAGACCATCACCTGACAAATACCTACATGTACAGGTCCTCCTCAAAAATATAGCTTATTGTGATAAAGTTCMTTATTTTCTGTAATGTACTGATAAACATTGAACTTTCATATATTTTAGATTCATTGCACACCAACTGAAGTAGTTCAAGCCTTTTATTGTTGTAATATTGATGATTAACACTGACCTCAGATTTAAACAAAAGAGAAAAAGTCATTCCACAASYTCAAAACAGATAATGCACGAACACAAGCGAGGGYGAACGGCTGCTTGTCATCATTTCTATCGTTGAATTCTTGAGTTCTGCTTCCTCTCTGCATATTTTATTGGATTTGTCAAAAGCCTCAGCAATGATTTGAGTCCCGACGAGTTCTTGAACGCTAGCTTGTTACTGTTAGCATTTTAGCAGACGGACTCTGTTCTGCATTCAGGAGGTAACGGACTTCACATGCTCTCAAATTGGGAGTAGTTGTTCCGATGTTTATAATTATAAAGTTTGTGTGTAACATCCAGGGTTAACTGGTAAAATAATAGTAATAATTCTTAAAATGACCGGTTATTTTTCAGCACGGAGTATTCTAATTATTGTTCTGGTGAGAAAGCAGTTTTTTCTGACAACCTGAACGTTGCTCGGGTCGTGTGTCTTTTTTTTGTTGCACCGTCACGTGGCTCAGCAGTGCTAGCCAAACAGCTAAGCTAACTAAGCAGGTGGCTGGCCCACCCACTCAGCGCTCTCACTGAGCCCTCTACCTCAGCAGGTTTTGTTTTAAGTTGTGTTGAGTGATATTTTTTAGTCTGTTTATTTACATAAAACAGACTTGTACTGAAAGGAAGAAAATTCCTTATTTTTTGTTTTTCCTTTGAACAATTTTAATTAATAAAAGAAACAAAGAAATAACTAGGAAAGATGTCTAGTGGTGAGGGAAGAATTTTTATTTTATTTTTGTATAAAAGATTTATTTTCCTGATGTTAAAGGAAACTGGTTTGATACTGCTTTATTGTTGACAAGCAAAAATATGGTTATAATAAAGTATTTTGTTGTCACGTACAATGTTTGGCGAATTTCTATCCTAGATCTTTTGGATCTTAAATTCTGAAGCTTGAAAAGTATCGGTATCGATATCGGCTATACTGGCCCTGTGTTTACTTGGTATCAGATCGATACTGAAT
>NW_013953274.1:60063-65663 GCF_001266775.1 Austrofundulus limnaeus
ATGTAAACCTGCTGCTCCTGACGCTGAAATCGCGTTCGGTGTGAACGCAGCATAAGACGCATGTTGTTATAAAAGGCAGCTCCGGCTCAGACTGATCATTTCCAACAGTTGCACTCATAAATGTTGTTTTTAACCATAGTTTAAATTTTTGTTTGTACAAACCAACGAAGCTGCAGTGCCAAGTCTCACCTGCTCTGCTCGGTCACATCTGTTGGGTCCAACACGGCCGAGCCGCTGAAAAGAGACACCTTACTGACGGCCATCTTGGCATCAAGAGTAGCGTGTGTGTCAATGAGAGACTGCACCAGCTCTGTGGTGGGACGCAGCTCCTCCTGTAACATCAKACAAACAGCACAGTTACTTACAGTGTTTAATTATTTCCATACACACAGCCTCAGCTAACATCTACAAACACCTGCTGCTGATTGACGTGGCTGGCAGGAAGGTCGATATAAACAGCATCTTTGTCGTACACGAGCCCCCCGACCCCAGACATCGGTGCATAAAGCAGTCGCTCCTTTTCGTTCAGGGCTCTCTTCTTCTGAGCGTCTGGCAGAGCACATGGGTCTTGCAGGAAGTTCACATCACCCACTTGAAAGTCTCCAACACCTGCACTCAGAACACAGAACAATATGTTTGAACGAACGTTGCTGCAGCCTGTTATGAAGTTCTAAATATTTCATAATAAGCTGTTTCATTATTACCTGTATGATATTACAGGGTTCACACACCTCAGTTAACATCRAACTCAAGAACCTTTCAAATTCTTTCCAGAACCAATCCGCTCATTTTTATATGGCGGCTGGTCAATAGGGGGCGCTAGGGCGCCGCCCCACCACTATTTTTGGTACACAAAAAAGTAAAAAACTTAAAAATAAAATGTTATAAATGTTTAAAAAAAATCTCGTATATGTTTTCTGATATGTGAAATAAATAATTTAGAGTTATTAATGTGTAAACTTTTATTTTACTCATGAGCTTTTTCATGTTGCGTCACTTCCAGGTCACGAGCTGTTCACTGTGCATCGGGTCAGATTTATATATGAGGGAAACGAGGGAGCATACAGACAGGAGATCCTGGACCTGACATCCTGGTGTTCAAGGAATAACCTGACCCTAAACACCAAAAAAACCAAGGAGGTCATTGYTGACTTCAGGAAAGTCAGCAGAAATCTGGCCCCMCTCTACATCAACGGTGTGTGTGTAGAGAGGGTCCATAATTTCCAGTTTCTGGGCGTCCATATCACAGTCGACTTCACCTGGACTGAGAATACCACAGCGGTCACTGAAGACAATCCAGACTTTCCTCAGGTACAACATCACATCTCACTGCACTGACCATGCTCTATAGAGAAGAATCTGGTTCAAACATCCCTGACTTTAACCAGAGTCATGAAGAAATTTGTTTCTCAGTAACAGAAGAGCAAAATTTATGTACAAAAAATAAAACACTACATGACTGTTTTATTATTTGGATTTGTTTAAAAAAATACACTGGTGTGAAACAACTTGTTACATATTTGATTGCTTTCTGAGATACATCTATTTTGGAGTAGTAGCCCCCCCCCCCAAGAGAAAAATTCACCAGCCGCCACTGCGTATAAGTTCATAAACATGTAAATAACGAGAATGGAGAAACATGGAAGTGGTCACAGACTGGATCTGTAACCATACGGTGACGTAATTATTCCTTGCTGTAAAAATCAATTATGAAAAAAATGACAGAACTTAATAACTTTTTAAATTTTACCTGGAATATGGACGTGGCTTCTGTTCTTTAAATGAGCCCCTCTCAGGTAGCCGTAGAGTGACACAGTCCTGTCACACTTGGGGTTTGTCCTGATATTCTCAGGATCTGTTAAGTCCTCAATGCTGCAGAAACGAGAGGCCAAAGTCAACAGTGAGTGAATGGACAAAACGATTGATTGATTGATTCAATAATTAATGAACTGATTTTAAAAAATGAGGGGCAGGAGGGGGAGAGGATGAGAAGAGCGGGGGACTTATTCCTAATTTTACCTGACTTATTTAATTTAATTTTTATTGTTTTTATCGTCCTGCAGGCTCTGATGGAAAATTTATTTGAAGCTGAGGTTTTTTATTTTTATTTTTTATAAAAATGGTTAGATTACTGTAAAGCAAAATGAGGGAAAATCTGTGTCAGTTACAGACATTCTGTTCAGGTGAGCAGCTGTCAGTCAGCACCTGTCAACCTCCAGACACAGGAAGGAGCGTGTCTGAACCAATCACTGATCAGCTGACTGATTTAAATACATCTTAACATTCATGAGGTTCTTTACATTGACTGTTTATGGTTGAGTGTGGGCGTGTAGAGGGTAGAACCTGAGGAGGACCTCGTGCGCAAACTCTGACGTGCGGCTGTGATTTATAAAGGAAGGATGTGCAGAAACGTGCGTACGTATGGTTTTATAAATCTGAATTTTTTTTTGGCGTACGCCATTTCGGCCTTTTGGCCGTACGTTCACTTTTAGTATGGTTTCCACGCAATCCTTTATAAATGAGACCCCTGCTCATTCAGTATATTCAGGTCAGCACCTGAACCTGGACCTGACCACCTGCAGCAGACCCACATCACAACACTCAGTTAAATCCAGGTGGAGACTACATTTTTGGCCCAGGCAGTGTATTTTACATTACAGTATCTGTTAAAGTGCACAAAGTGATCAGCAGGAAATATTATCAGCAAGAATAAAATGATCACATCAGACGTTCGTTGGGTGTTTTTATTAAAGTATAAAATGATTGCATCCTAAAACATATTGTGAGAGTAGTTTTTTTTTTAGATTAGTTTTAGCGTAGAACAGAGCTTCAAATGTTTTGAAGCTGAAGCAATTCATTCTTTCAGTTATGTGTTGAAGAGGTTCTCATCAGATAGTAATTAAATGGGTCATGAAATGTTTTGTTTCTAAACCACACAGAATAATCTAGTTTAGTTTCAGGAGGCGACGACAAGTCTCTAAACTAACCCTTCCTTGATAACTTCTCTTCTAATCTAACCTCCGGAGGGCGGAACTAGATTCTCTAAGCTCTTTAGAAACAACAGTTTCCACCCGGACCGCAGAAAGTTACGGACTGCTCGTCTGTGAGGACGACAGTCCCTCTCAGCTAGGTTCTCCCCTCCAGCTACAGCTCCTGAGGATCAGGATCAGGAGCTGTAGCTGTGTCGGTTCAAGCCCTTCATCACCAACAGGGAAACAGCACAGCCGGGTACGGCCTACGTCTGGTTTATCCAACTTTGAAACTTTCCTGTTGGAAGTTTTATTTTGGTCTGGGTCCAGTGTTTGGCTTCACCTTCTTTCTACGGCTTGACGTGGACGCACGCGGGTCTGATTTACACGCCTTCATGGTCCCCCTGTGTTGACGGTCCTAAAATTGATTTTCTAAGCAGAAGCCCGAAATACCTGGACAGGTGACTGACCTCATCTAGAGGTAAAGCTGGCTGTGTTACGAGTATCATTGTCTGGCTGAACGTCGAGCAGAGAACGTCTCGCCTCTCTGGTTTAAACCCACATTTATTTAAGTTAAAAGTAGGAAAAGCTAACATTTCATCCTTTTCTTAAAATCTATCTTGCCAACTAAGTTAATTGCCTCAAATGTCTGATATTAAACATCTAAACTGACGTTTGTGTTCTTTTAAGTGCCTATGGTTGACAATTAACATGCTCGAAGCGCTTGTTATTGTTGGTTCTAATACTTTTATAGGAAATTGATTGCCCACAATTAAGTGTACTGTAGTGATTTTGTCTGATTTGTAAAATAAACAAGTGCATTTATTTATGGATCAAATCAAAATTCACTGACTGACAGTCACTTTTGTGTGTCCATTCATTTTGCACTGGAAGAATATTTAACCGAAAATAAAGTGATCTTTGCTAAAATAAGTTCCTTATAACCTGGTTATAAGAGTGTAAGGTTAAACTCTTACAACTTTCATGTTTAATAATCAGATGATGAGACTGTTGACTCACAAAGAATCCGGACCAAATAGTCATCTGTTATTTATTGATCTTATTTCATGATATTTTCTGACTTTTTAAGCTGACTGAGTTCAGCTGGCAGTAAAAAATGACTTTTTCTTTTTTAACAAAAGGGTACAAACAAAATAACAAGGAAATGTGTCTAGGCTCGTGTATGCAGCAGTTTCATACATCTGGGTTAGTCTATGTGTACATCATGACTGAGTAAAAGAAAAAATAAACGCAGCTTTTTATTCATGAGACCCTAGTTGTTTTGTGTTTTAGTTTTTAATCAGTCACATTGAGCATTTTACTAAAAGAACTACAAAGTAGAGTCAAAACAAAGTAAAACTGATCAAGGATCATTTGGATTTTGTCATCTTACCGGTCAACTAGCACATAAGGATGAGAGGTCTGCCACACCAGAGGACGAAACTTCATGACAGAGATGAAGCGCCCAAGGTTCTTCACTTCTTGATTCTGATATTCTCCATACACCATTCCAGACAGATAGAACAGTTTCGCTCCCTGGTAGATTGAAATACAACAAAAATATACATAAAAAGGATAAAAAAGGCTTGTGGGCTATGGGATTCTGAATAAAACAAAAACAAAAAGTCGTCAGCAGTGAAGGACTGCTAATGTGTTTACTTGGTAAACTTCAGTCCAAAAACGGTGTTTGAGCTTCTTCTTAGTCTTCCTCAATGTTTTGTTGTTCTTGAATGAATCCAAGTGAGTCAGTACACCCATGATTCGAGGGAAACCATGCACCTGACAAATGTTGAGGAACTCAAACGTCTCCATCTCAAAGCCAAAGCTGGCATCAATTAACATTAACACCTGGAAACAGAAGGAAAAACAAACCAGCTTTATTTATTCCACTCTGCATATACTGTCTAATTCATTTCAACAGGGGTTGTTGACTGAAGCATAAAACTTACAAGGTCAGCAACCTTGGCCAGATCAACCATTGTGTTGATGTCGTTGTTACACTCCATGAAAGTCAGCCGCCGCTTCTTGCCTGAAAAATACAAAAAGCAGAAACTCATTACTCACAATTACAAAAACTATACATAAGTCCAACACCCTCCACTTTTAGATTATATATCCAGTGAAATACTGCAACACACACTGCCTGGACACCTGGATTTAAGTAAGCAAATAGGTACGAGCCTCCTATTGGAGGCTCGTACCTATTTGCTTACTTAAATCCAGGTGGATTACTGCATTGGGATTATCTTTCAGCTGCAACAARTTATTTAACCCCAAGTGAAGCAATGAGTTGCTTCTCATTTCTTAAACAACCATATGGAAAGACACATCCCGTGGTCGTGGAAAAGATGTCAGTCTGATTGAGAAGGGTCAAAACATTGGCTAAGAGGAAAAAAAGGCTTCAGTTTGATAGGGAGCATAAAGATTGGACTCTGGAACAATGGAAGAAGATCATGTGGTCTGATGAGTCCAGGTTTACCTTGTTCCAGAGTGATGGGTAAGAAGAGAGGCAGGTGAAGTGATGCACCCATCAAGCCTAGTGCCGAATGTATAGTCTGTGGGGGCAAGGCTATGATGTGGGGTCTACAGGTGGTCAGGTCTATGGTGTGGGGTCTACAGGTGGTCAGGTCT
>NW_013953274.1:67213-69347 GCF_001266775.1 Austrofundulus limnaeus
AGGTCTATGGTGTGGGGTCTACAGGTGGTCAGGTCTATGATGTGGGGTCTCTGCAGTTGGTCAGGTCTATGATGTGAGGTCTCTGCAGTTGGTCAGGTCTAGGTTCAGCAACCAAAAACCAAAGTGGCAGACTTCATAGCACCCTCACTGCAACGTGATCCAAATACTTAAGGTCCGAAGATCATGAGTCAGCAATGATGCAGGGATTTGAATTTAGAGCAAACTTTAACATCTGATCAAGGAAAGAAGCTGATAATTCATATTTGAAGTGTGTTGGAGTGGGAGGCAGGAGCAAAGACAGGTAGACAGTCTAGAAAATACCTCCACACCCCTTCGCTATCATCCCCCATCCCCACCGAACAACCAACAAAGCTCCATTCTGACCGAAACCCAAAGCAATTTGTCAAGCATAAAAAGAAAACGATGTACTGTAACTGGAAGAAAGTTTGGCATCATGAAGACAACATGAGTAAAGTGAGTAGTGAGATTTGTTTTATTTGGTGTATTTAGATTTTACAGTTAGAATGTCTGCTTTCCCCCCAGTATAGGAATGGTGGGCCACCATGGGTGACTAGCCTCCCTTCCAGGTTAAGCGTTGTTTCTTTATTAGAGCCAGTGAGTTTTGTGGCAGCAGGTTAAGTAGCATGGACCTGGCATTATAAAACTGGACTCCAGAATAAAACGTGGAATCTCATGGAATTTCTGAGGTATTTTAGCTGTTGCCACTCCCTGTACCAGCTGTTACCTAGTTATGCACATGCAGGGTGGGCTGTAAAATATTTTATCCAAGTGTATTTTAAGTTCAATAACTAAATATTAGTTAGAATTACAATAATTACGACTGCTGAAGTAAAAATTTCAGATTACCTTTCTAATGAGACCAAGCTTTTGAATTTACTCCAAGGGGTTCATGAACAGTACTTCATTTTTTAGGTAATTATTATTGGAATTACATTGGTATCAGATCGYCCCCATCCCTACTTCTAAATCAGAAACTTTCTCCTCTGAACTTGTCTTCACTAGCAAACGCCTCCATCTAGAACACACTCCTGCCTGTGAAGGTCCCTGGCATGGCCTTAATCRTTGCTTGTGTGTTTGGGTGTTTACCATACAACACCACTTTTTTATTAAGCACTTAAAACAGCACAAGGCCAACCAAAGTGCTGTACAGACAGACACATCCATGACACAGAGGTAGTTGCATAAGTTAAACACAGAAATAATTGTGGATGACCAAAACCAGCTGAAGAGATCAGAGCTATAATAAACGGTGAAGTTTTTGAGTCAAAGGAACAATAGTGTGTTTTTAAACAAGACTTGAAGACAGAAAGAAGTGGACTATCTGACAATTAGAAGCAGGTCATTCCACAATTCTGGACTTGAAGCAGCTTAGTTTAAGTCGTGAGTTTGGAACCATCAAAAACAACGGATCAACTGACCTAAGAAAGTGCAGTGGGACATGTGGAGGCACTAAACTGGCGAGATAAGAGGTGTTAAAAATCAGGCCACAGAGTTCTGCACCAGTTAAAAACAGGGTAATTAATAAAGTAGCACATTACAGTTATCAGGACTGGATGTTACGAATACATTAATAATTGTCTGTTTCCATGGCTGTTTACGCTTTGCGTGGCCTGAATGCCAAAAGACATATTCATGGTATTCTATAACAGTGATTACCACTTAAGAGCACTTGGGACTATTTTGGGGGGTTTTGGACTTTAAATACACATTAGTTAGGAAAAAGTCAGATCTCCTGTATTTCATTAAAAGTTTATACCAGTAGTTCAGATGTTGTGCAGCAAGGCTCTGTGGAAAGTTGCAGAAAACATATTTTATTCTTCTCTGTTGTCAGTGACACTTCTGAAACCAAATTTTGTAAAAATCATTTAATTCTTTCCAACCAACGTATTAAGTTAAAACCTTGTCCAAGCTATTCTGTCTGTGTAGCAGAACAGAGATTCTCAACCCATGGGCCAATTGGGCCGTGAGCGCCACCTTGAGGGCCTCAAAAGAACAACAGTTTTTAACTTTGGGCCGCAGAGGGCCACTGGACCGCGATTTTGAATAAGTTGCAATACACTTTCTCACCACTAGTAGCAGTAGTGCACCACTCAGATGTTTAACGACTTTTTAA
>NW_013953274.1:73153-74498 GCF_001266775.1 Austrofundulus limnaeus
GTTGCGTAGCCTTGTCTGACAAAATCACGTGTTGCGTAGCCTCATCTGACAAAATCATGCATTGCGTAGCCTCGTCTGACATAATCACGCATTGCGTAGCCTCGTCTGACGTAATCACGCGTTGCGTAGCCTTGTCTGACAAAATCACGTGTTGCGTAGCCTCGTCTGACGTAATCACGCGTTATGTAGCCTCCTCTGACGTAATCGCGCGTTGCGTAGCCTCGTCTGACGTAATCACGCGTTGCGTAGCCTCGTCCGACGTAATCACGCGTTATGTAGCCTCCTCTGACGTAATCGCGCGTTGCGTAGCCTCGTCTGACGTAATCACGCGTTGCGTAGCCTCGTCTGACATAATCACGTGTTGCGTAGCCTCGTCTGACGTAATCACGCGTTGCTTAGCCTCCTCTGACGTAATCACGCGTTGCGTAGCCTCGTCTGACGTAATCACGCGTTGCGTAGCCTCGTCTGACGTAATCACGCGTTGTGTAGCCTCGTCTGACGTAATCACGCATTGCGTAGCCTCGTCCGACGTGATCACACGTTGCGTAGCCTCGTTTATTCGCATCAAACAGTCGAGAGGGAAACTAGACGAAAACAGTCTGGATTCGAATTTTTATTTATTTATTTTGAAAATTTTGAACAGTTCAATAAAAATTCACTCTACAACTGGATGGAAACACGATTAGTGGCACAAATGCTGACTCAGCATTTCCATACTAGAATAATCAGCCAGACTGACCTGTGGAACGTCTTGGCCATACGCACAGCAGACTGAACTGCGAATGCTTTAGGGTTGCGTTTTCTTTCATCTTCCTCTTGTGGAGCGCCCTGCTTCTTCAGCTTCTTCCTGTCTGCCTTTGGGCCGCTGTGCTTCTGCTGGTGCTTCTTTGGTTTCTTCCCTTCACTGTCCATCCTGCCCAATGTGAAGCACAAACATCATTCAACTGCAAATATGTTGACAAAATCACAACCGATATACGGGTACTTTAACAGAAGCTGATTCTGTGTAGAACATTAAGCTGTGGTTCTACTTCACAACATGTGAGGAGGAAGATCTGTTTTGTTTTAACTGAGGAGYAGTGATATTTAGTAACCGTCTCACAAACAGATCACCACTGTTTCTCACAGGGGACATGAGAACGTGTCCTCACACCGTGTGGATGAGCTGCAGTCACATCGGACAGCACAGCCACAGAAAGACATGTTTCTCTCAGCTGTTTTCTTGTTTTACTTTTGATTTATGCATTTAAAAATGACAATGATTAGCATCAACTCGAATACAACAGAACTGCTAATGGGTACTACTTACAAGTAATATAGAAATTATCCTTCAGATGTTGAGTGA
>NW_013953274.1:76968-79098 GCF_001266775.1 Austrofundulus limnaeus
ACTGAGAGAAACACTGAGAGAAATACTGAGAGAAATACTGAGAGAAACACTGAGAGAAACACTGAGAAACACTGAGAAACACTGAGAGAAACACTGAGAGAAAAACTAAAGTGCTGTAAAATAATATTTGTTTAAGTGAGCAGGTAGGTTAGAGATAAACACTGGTGGTCAGAAAAGTGAAAACACTATCGTAGCTTAGGTTGGTTCCACTTTGAGGAACCTAGGCAGTAAAAAAAAACGGACTTAATAAAACAAAAGTTCGAAGTTTTCACAAAGGATTTTCAATTTTTTAGAGAAATAGATAATTGTTTGTTATCATTTAATCATTTAATGCTAAAATGTCCAAGAGTTCAGTTTTTGTGTACCCTTCATAAACCCGACTGATATAATAACACGAAAATCCGTATTTTTAATTATTGGTCTTAATAATATTATTAGCCTACTTAGGTCTGCATTTTGTTGATCTCTTTTTTTAATATTTATTTTTATTTTTTGGTCAAAAAACAACAATTGTATATTTTTAATTAACCTTGCTCCTAGAGGGCACACGGTTGAAATAAACAGTGTTCTGTTAATATTTCTTGCAGACATATTGTTATAGTAGATACCAATGTTTCTTTTTGTATGAACCTCAGATGAAAAGGCATGAAGCAGATTGGACACTCTTATAATATCTGCAGTTAGAGGTACCTTTTATATTTGTTCTGTGTTTAGGGGTATATTTTGTGGTTGGTCCCTGTTRAGMGGCACAAAAATACCACAGTGAAGTGTTTAGGGTATAATTTTCCACCCTGCAGAGGTCAGTGTTTAGGGTATGATTGGGAGGTCTTCGTTCACACCTGCAAACATTAAAAAGAATAGAAGTGGGCCCCTCCCGGGCTACTGGTACCACATAAATGAAATCACCTGCATCCAGCAGAGAGACGTGTGGTTCTGTTGCTCTACCGTCATTCCTCCACACAACTTTACTGGTCAGTCATCAAGGGTGCTACAAGAWAAAAATGGTTGCCCCACCAGTTTGATCCTATCGAGTCTTAAGCTTTTGCATTGTGCTCATTTTTAAAACCCTATAAATAATTTTAAAAAGTTTTTGAAAAAAGTAAGAGTTAAATATATATATTTTATTTAAAATAAAGAATAAAACTTAGTCCCAGTCCCTCTAATAAGAACAACAGACGTCCTCAACATCAGGATTAAGGGTTTAGAGGTCATCTCAGAAGAGAGGGTCTTCATGCTACACTGTGTTTTGTTTCCCACCAGYGAAGCTCATTCAATTCAAAATGTTTGGAATCATGTGGAGTTCTAAGCTTTAAGGTTTATAATTCAGAACAGAAGTCCAGTTGTTTTGTTTTATAGCTTCTCAGGTGTGCCTCAAATTACATCCACAGGTGTGTCTCTAATTAACCCAGATATTATCAATGAACCTATCAGAAGCTTCCAAATACATGACATCACATGTCCAAAATTGTTTGARGGCATAGTAATCTTAGTGTGTTTAAACTTTGACACACAGCTGACAGTGTGTGTGTTTCTGGACATCCTGCTGCTCGGAGCACTTGAAGAGTTTCTCCAACAGGTCAGATGAGGACGAGCTCAGAGCTGCAGCAGGTTCCACAGGACTGCATGGAGGTGGATTAACAACAGTGATGAACTTTGATTTGACAAAAATAAAAACATAGACCGTTCTTCTGTTTTCAGTATAAAATGAAAATAGATTAACCATCCATTTTTTGTGTTTCAGTATCTGCTTTAAACATAAAAAATTACCAAATAGAACACCATTAAAGTGCCTGTGACATCACATTTTTGTAATCCATATGAATGCATTTTTAGAAAGAGGACATTGATAAAATATTGTGAAATAAATTTCACGTCACAGAGATGAACAGTTGTTGAGATATTTGCCTGTGAAGTAACAGGAAGTGATGTCATAGGGGAATGTCTGCATGTGAACAGAGCTTTGCTAAAATGGTAGAGAATAATCTGATGTTTCTTTAGATTATTTTGAGTCTCTATCAGAGAGAGATAAAGGAAAAGTCAGAGTTCAAATAACATTGTTTCAATAAACAAAGAGCAGAGAGTTTTCTTTGTTAAAGAGTTCCCCTTTGATGTCACTTCCTGTTTCACTTT
>NW_013953274.1:85175-88971 GCF_001266775.1 Austrofundulus limnaeus
CTTTAACACTTTTACTCAAGTTATATTCCTAAAGGAGACTTTAACTTTTACCAAAGTCATTTTTGGTAAGATACTTGTACTTCAAGTATCACTGTGTGGTACTTTATACAACACTGGGGTGGGGTACAACAAACTGTAAAATGCACAGGCAGTCAGTGGAGGGAAGCCAGAATGGGTGTAATGTCCTCCTTTAACCAGATTCTTATAGAGCATGGTCAGTGCAGTGAGATGTGATGTACCTGAGGAAAGTCTGGATTCTCTTCAGTGTTCAGCTCCTCTCAGATTCAGCTGTGGTCAGAGGAGATGTGACGAGGATCTTCAGCAGACTCACGGTCTCTGAAGGTGTCCTGCAGATTGTTCTCCATGAAGAGCAGCTGGGACAGAGCCGCAGCACCACTGCAGCTCCTGAACTCCTCAGGCTGTAGATGAGAGCTAGTTAGTTGTGTGTACCAGGTAAACAGTCTGAAAAAACATGTCCACAGATACACACATAGGAAGGAGAGAAAGAGAGTTATCTCCCATTCAGTTGACCAATCAGTTGTTTTTCATGCAGAGACAGTTGTGTTATTAGCTGTTAGATAAAGACTTTGTAGGTAAATAAAATGTCTTCTGTGGAGCATTAACAATTYAAGAGTATTATTTTATCATTGGCTTCATTAATGAGATGTGTGCTGCAGTTATATTGAACCTTTTTATGGACCTATGAAAATGCAGTCTTTCATCTATCAATCAGTAAATACCCTGTGATCAATAAATAATGTAGATTAGAAGTCTTCAGCCCAGTTCTTTGTGACCCACTGCCCTGCATGTTTTAGCTGTTTGACTGCTTCAACACACCTGACTGAAAACACTGATTTAATTATCTGAATCAGGTGTGTTGAAGCACGGAACCATCTAAACAGGCAAAACAATCCAGAGATGCAGACCTCTGACGTAGATCTCATTTATATCAATAAATACATAAAAATAATGCCTCCCTGTGGGTAAAAACATGAACAACACCCTGAATGGAAAAAAAAAACGTTTTGTTGTTCAAAAATGACACCTCACTTCTATTCATTATGCTAGCAATGTCCAAGCATTTTTTTTTAATCTCCAATCATATCGTGCCCCTCTGCAATCGCACCACATGCCCTCTAGGGGGCATTGTCCACACTTTAGGAACCACTGGTCTTTCATATTTTACAGTCTGTTTTATTACCTCCGCTAAGGGCGAGGTAATGTTTTCGGTCGCGTCTGTCTGCCTGCCTGTCTGTCTGTCTGTCTGTCTGTCTGTCTGTCTGTCTGTCTGTCTGTCTGTCTGTCTGTCTGTCGTTCTGTCTGTGGACAACATTACTCAAAACCTTGTGGACAGATTGTCATGACACTTTTACCACATGTGTGTACTGGGCCAAGGAACACACCTTTAAATTTTGGTGATGTTCTGGATCACGATGTGGATACAGGAATTTATTTTTAACACTCTGAGATCGGCAAAGCTGTGATGCTTTCACAGGGCTTCTGTAAAAAAAAACAGTGAGCTGGATTGGACAGCACGGCCTTCAAACTTTATAAAAGTAATGTTAAAACCACAGTTAATGATGAATAATTTTTACCATAATATGCACATTTACAGAACGTTTTGTGACCAGGAAGTGCGTGACTGCACCATGAAAACTATTTTTCTAAAGAGAGTCAAACCATTACAAACTCATACAAGGAGATAAAACAGACGTTTTACATGGTGAAATGCGACTGATGAAAACTTAGGAGCTTAATCCCACACCAGTTTGACCATGAATAACGTCAGGTGACCAGTCTGACTTTTTTTTTTTTCACATTGGACTCCACAGAGAAGAAATCCCATCATACTGCTGCTTAAATGTTCACTACGTCAGAACTTATTCAGTAAATGTGTTTCATCTCTGCTTTTGTGCGTTAACTCTTACAGGATGGAGGAAACTGGACTTGGTGGAGGTTTGCACTCTCCCAGTGCTTCTACTTTAACTTGAAATCCCTCCATACTGACATTACTCCTCTTCTATTGCCTAACCACTGAAAGGGAAATGCAGAAAAAGTGAAAAAAATGAAAAAGTGAAAAAATACCATAAAAGTGGTATTTTTTAATGAGTAATGGTATAAGTCCACACACAGATACCCAATACAGGTATTGACACATCTCTTATTATATGTGCTTGATTATGTAATTAAATGGAGGATCAAAGTAGAAGATACATTTTTTAAATAGTGTAAAAAAAACAACTGGACTTTTGAATCTGATGATATTTTGCTTCAGCCTTTCTGAATTCAAAATGTTTGAAGTAGTGTGGAGCTCTAAGATTTATAAACTTGCTTAAGAAGACTCGTTGGTGCTTAGGTTCACATGCACATTAACCTGCACACCCTGTTTGTTTTATAACTTTTCTTTTGACTGATCATGATGGATGACTGAGAAGATGTGTCGGGTTGGTGTAAAAGAAAATGCAACATGTCTTCATGTGGGAAGCCAGAGTAAAATTCCTAAGAAGATTGACTTTTTAAAATAGTTATTATTACGTTCAAACAGTCTATTTGATCAAATATGACTTTTTTCTCTTATGGCTACAACTGAATACCGTCTGACTGACCGCTGGTGTTCAGCTGAGTCCAACTGAATCAACTCAAAGCTGGAGGTGTCTAGAATGTAGCGATTAGTTTAGTTTATACATTTTCTTAGTTTTTAACTAAAGAATGTAAATTAGAATCAAGAATACAATTGGATGGGTATGGAAACACATTTTACGTCAAAATGGGAGAGAAAACCCAAGTTAGCATCACCGCTTTAGAAAAGAAAGGAAAAGCGAAGAGTAATGGGCTGACAGAGACCCGGTGTGTCAGTGAAAACAGAGATAAATGAAACAAAGAGCACAAACAAAACTTTTCAACAAAATAAAACAGGAAGAAGAGAACATGGTCAGAAACAACCTGAAAACCTGATTCCAGGAACCACAAGTGAATCTGTGTTCCTCCAGTTGCTCACTGCAGTTTTTCTTTAAAATTCATTACTGATATTTCAGCAGTTTTGCTTAAAAAGAAAAGGACATGCTCACCTTCATCTTATTATTTTTGTTTGTATTTGTTGTTTTCAGAGTCATCCACATCAACAGGAATGGCTGGCACACACTCCTCAACTTCCTGTTTCACACAGGACTGACGTTTGGGCTTTTTGCTGGAGGCATCAATCAGATCAACGTCACATTTGTTTGTCAGATTGTAAGTCTGGATTACCTTGTTTTTATCTTATGCTACATTTTATACTGTTTTTATGTTCTGCACAGCAGTGGTGGGCAGCGCTAACCCAAAAATTAGCTCCGCAAGTTCTAAAGCGCCTATAAAAATATTTAGGTCTGCAACTTCAAAAGCACTTATGCCATAGAAAAACTAGCAGAAGCTAATTTTAAAGTACAGGTTCAATTTGACACTTACTAGCTGGTAACAATTAATGTACAATACATGTACAACACTGCCAACTAGTGGTGTATGAACCCTTGTACAGTTTAATCCTACAACTACCGATTGCTGGGGATGTGATTTCCTGAAACAGACCTTTAGCTCCTGGTGTAAAAATCAAAAAGTTGTTGAGGATTGCTAGTTCGGCTGCTTCTTTTTCTTTTTCTTTTGTTTGTTGTAGATTTTTCATTAAAGAAGCATCAATAAAGCAATTTTAAAACTGTTTATTGGAAAACTGAAGTGATGCATTCTGGGTACATGACGGATTTGATTTGTGACGGGAAACGAAACTTTTCCATGTAGTTGCTCCAGTTGACCACTAGATGTC
>NW_013953274.1:90143-97974 GCF_001266775.1 Austrofundulus limnaeus
CATGATGACAGCCCTTCATCAGAGCTAAACAACAAAAAAATCCAGGGGATTCTGATGTTATCAGTCCATGAAATGGACGTTATTAGGTGTTATCAGTCCCATACAATGGCTTCAGAGGGTCCCTACTGTGCCTTCTAGGCTTCATACTGTCCCGACAGTTCCCCCTAGTGGGTTAATATATTAATGACAATGAATGTGTAAATGACCGAAACATATAGTAATAATTTTTTTGTGTCCGTGTCGGACTCGAACCCTGGTCTCTGGTCCGACACTCTACCCATTGCCCTATTGAAAGGCTACAATATTTGTTCATCAGAGGTTAGTGCTAACTATGTCATCTGCTCTAAGGTTAACCTTGGTGGCTTTAAGCCTCATATTAACCAGATTTTTTATGCCTCATTTTAACCAGCTGACAATCGGAAGCCATTCTATGGGACTGATAACGCCTAATAACGTCCATTTCATGGATGATAACATCCGAAGCAGGTGCAAATTGCTTTACTACATTTAAAACCATGTGCAAATTTGATAGTGTAGACAAAGCTGATTTGATAATGTGTGCAGCGAGGACTGCACACAGAGGACCAAAACAGCAGCCACAACCCATCCAGCATGTCTGCCTTCATGAATATGCAGATTATATGAAGGTTAGCAGAAGACTCAAAATACTGGGTAGAGGCTAAGCAGATATAATCATTTTACACCTGCAGTGTGATTTTCATCAAACCTTGAAACTGGTTGCTGTTTTAGCGTCTATATTTAGTTTGAAGGCAGGTGCAAACTGGCTGCACAGCTTCAGACACATTATCCCCTCTGCTCTGCAGTGTGACAGTAGCTAAATATACAACTTTATTATAAATAAAATATATAACTTCAGCACAGCAGCTTAACAAAATTAAATATACAACTCCGTCTCAGCTGTCCATGAAGGCAACTTTAATTTCTTGCAGTCTGCTGGCTCAGAGACTTAAATTAATTTGAAGTAAAGTTTTTGAATAAACCCATAAGACTGCCCTGTACGTCTGTATGCAGGCAAAATAAAAAATAAAAATCTGGGTAAYGCACAATTTGTACAACATGACATGTCTAAAGTCACTGTGCTCTACTTCCGTTCTGCTGCAACAGTGTGACAAAAAATATATTTGGCCCACGTTAATAGAAAAAACATTATCACCACAGCTTTAAAAATGAGGACTGTTTGTGTGGAACAAATCCAAGTAAACTCTCATCCTGTTTCTGTTTCCTTTTTTGGGTTGAAAACCTGCTACAGATTTTTTCCCCTTTCTGACTCCTTGTCCAAATGATGCAGTCTGCATTACAATATTGCACACTGACAAAATTCAGAGTTAATGTGATTGAGTTCTCTTTAAGACAGTAAAAATGAGAGCTTRCTTCTCTGCACCGGWCAGTCAGCTCTGCTCACCTGTGTGCTGGACAGCAGCAGTGGGCGTTTCGGCAGATCTGCCAGCTATGATGCATGATTTAACCAGGAACAAAACTTCCCGAGGGCGTTTTGAGTTATTTACAGAATCTGAAAGTGTGGACGCTGTTACCCAACAATGTCAAACATGTGGAAATCAAACATATGAAGAGGGTATGGCCATTTTAATGTTGGCAATTTGGAAACAAGATTAKGGGGAAACAGTTCCTTTTCCCAACAAGCCTGTGAGCTTCTGTCTTGTGAGCGTTTGTCCWGGAGTCATCTGTGAACCCTGAACTGAGGTTTCACTCCCTCAGTKTTAACAGACGACTCCACGACAAAGACTCACAAGACAGCTTGATGTGTTACAACAYCACAATCATGATTATTATTTGATTATTAAGTACACACTGTTTTCATTCAAGGCTATGTCACACCATCATTATCTGTGTACTCTTCTGTGTAGTGGCTTCCCAGCTACCTTTAAAAGTTCAGATGCCCCCTGAGCATCACCATGAACGTTTGCAGACAATGTTTGCTGAATTTTTTTTGTTCCACTCTCGGAGGAGTAARACACTTTTTCCTTCTCTCCTGCCCTTCCTTATCTTCCCTGCTKTGCTGCTYGGAGYCTTCTCTACRTTTTCATCCAAAACCAGAAATTATGGATATTTTTATTTTTATGGATTTGGTTAGCTGGTCTCTTAATAAAATTTTTTGAACAAAGTTTTATCTTCCATGGGAGGACATGTCAAAGGTGGGACCTCTGTTCTTCTCTGTTCTGGATATATATCTGGACTCTGATCTCTGGGTTCTACAGATTGGCTTGGTGGTCTCCTGGTGTTCTACAAAACAGTGTCGGTGGCTTTTCATCTCCTGGCTGACTGATCTATTTGAGGGATGGCTGTATTCTATCAGCACTCTGACATTTTTCCTTGAGCGAGCTGGACTCTGTCTGCAAGCGGTTCTATTGAGGGTCGCGGGCCGGCTGTGGTCCCTGGACTTTGCTGGCCAGATGGAATTGATCTTGGAGAAGCTGRTGGATCAGCTCRGTGGAATTTGTCCACATTATTTGTCTGTTTGGATTCACCATCTTGAGATGTACCAGCAGACATTTAAGCAGATGGAAATTTGTTATCATCTGCCTGACTCTTTCTGTTCCCAAAACAACTGATTACAGAATCTGGATCTCCCCGACAACGGCCTTGATCTGTTGACTAAATTCTTCCTGAATTGATTTTGTCGACGAGGCTCTGCCCCACAYCTCCCCCCTCCTCTCTCACCCGTCTGATCTGGCTCCTGAGCTGGCTGAGGGCCACACAGAATGAACAGTTCCATCAATATTCTGAACTTTGGCTGCGCTGGTTTAGGGGACTGGATTCTTCAGGCCCCGCTAAACTCACTTACTCCTCTGGAGAATAATCTGCCCTATGCAGAGGTTTTTTTCATAAACACCATAGTGTGTCACAGTGTTGATATTATATGATGTTTTTGCTTTTTTTTTCCTCATCTTCCCTTGTGTGGTTTTTAGTTTTTCTGTTGTTCTGTTGTTAAGGTAGCGCAACTGTGTTTGCTGCATGACCTGTCTTAACTGTCCCCTCCCCACTTCCCTGAATGTACAGCACCTTGTGAATTTATTTCTGTGAAAGGCGCCATATAAATAAAACTTTACTTACTTTTTCACTTAATAAATGACCTGTATTAATAATGCTACCAAGGCAAAAGTAATGATAAAACAACACGTTATTCTACTTCACATAAAAGACATTCTCAGTAAAGCTAGCTAGCTATCTTCGTTTTGTTTTTTCTGGACATGTAATGAATTTTGCTTCATCAGAGCAGAAAGGCCTTATCTTTGCATATACTTTAGATATGTCTGCCTGTTGATGGCCAATCCAGGTGCAGGCAGGACAGGAATGAACTGCAGAGGAGGTAAAACACCTGGATCACAGCCGTGTTTCCATCAATGATTTTTAATGCGCATTTTGAAGTATCACTTCAGAAAAGGTGAATGGAAACAGCAAGATTCAACAAAACTTCCTCWAATTYGCATAAAAGTTTTTTGAAAAAGAGTTAATGCACAAAAGGAGAGATGGAAACACGTTTTTCGAATCAGTTCTGATGTAGTGAACATTTACCTCACATGGTTGATCAGCTGTTCCTGCAGTCTGTCTGGTACCGGTACCAGAGCGACTGCAGCCGTGAATGCAGGAGGACCCTCCTCCCACTGTCAGTGTTTTCTCAGTTATTCCCGTAACGTGAAAAGAACTGCATTTCTTTCTCTACATCTGCAGACAGCAGTAACATCGCCAAAACTAGTTGAAATGACAGAATAATTACAACTTTCTGATAGTAGCAACACGTTCCTGATAACTTCTCTCYATTAWCCTGAGTTGTGTGGACCCTGTGAGTTTACGAATTTTATTTCCTTGTTTACTACACACATGCATCTGATGTAACTGATTCGCTTCAAGCCATTTGATGGAAACACGTCTGATTCGCATTTATTCATTCATTTTTACCCATTGGTGAGCACCTGGTGGCAGAGTCTCTACCCATGGGGCTCGGTCAGGCTCAGCCCGAATAAGCTACATGGGTTTGCCTTCCTGTGGGCCCACCACCTGCTGGAGGGGCTATACAAGTCAGGTGCATGATGCCATGGGCAGTAGCCAAAGGCAGGGACCTTGGCGCTCTGACCCTGGCCTACCAAAGCTGGCTCTTGGGACCTGGAACATCGATCACCTCTCTGGTGGGGAAGGAGCCTGAGCATGTGTGTGAAGTTGAGAGGTACCAGCTAGGTATAGTTGGGCTCACCTCAAAGCACACCATAGGCTCCAAAAACAATCTCCTCGAGAGGGGCTGGGCCTCATTCTACTCTGGAGTTGCCCATGGTGAGATGCACTAAGCTGGTGTGGGTACAACTTGGTGCCTGTGTGTTCGGGTTTACCCCATAGATAAGAGGGTAGCTTCCCTGCATCTTTGGGTGGGAGATGGGCTCTGTCAGTCATTTGTGCCTACGCAAATGGCTGTTTGGAGTATGGAAGGTGCTCTAGCTGGGGATTCCCTTTATTCTGCTGGGGGATTTCAATACCCATCTGCCACCATATGTTTTGGACACTCAGATGAAGAAAGGAGCTGAGCTGTCAACTGATCACCACCTGGTAGTGAGTTGGTTCAGATGGCGGGGGAAGATGCCGGACACACTCCGTAGACCCAAACGTGTAGTGAGGGTTGGCTGAGAACATCTGGCAGAGGAACCCAACAAATAGATCTTCAACTCACACCTCCAAGAGAACTTCAATCACATCCCAGTCAAGCCGGGGGCATTGAGTCTGAGTGGGCCATGTTTCGTGCCTCAGTTGTTGAGGCGGCTGCTTTGAGCTGTGGTTGCAAGGTTGTCGATGCTTCTCACAGTGGCCATCTGCTAAATCAGTGGTGGACAGCCCGGGTTAGGGAGGCTGTCAAACTGAAGAATGAGACCTATTGGGCCTTGTTGGGCAGTAGGATTCCAGAGTCAGTTGAGGAGTATCAGAAGGCATAGCGGACCACAGCCCTGGCTGTTGCCAAGGTAAAATCTCAGATGTGAGAGAAGTTTGGTGAGGTCTTGGACAAAGACACTCAATCAGCTTCAAGGCATTTTGGCAAACTATCTGGCAGCTGAGGCAGGGAACGCAGCACTTTACTAACACTGCTCAATGAAGGTGGGGCATTCATGTCAACTTGTATAGATTGTCGGTAAGTTATAAGGATTTTACGTCATTTTGCAGGTATACGGACATATAGAGCAATCTCATGGATTTTTTAAGTCTTATGGATTTTTTCAAAACCTCATTTTCAAATTGATCTAACATGTCAGAACCTGTATGATTTAAAAAACAATAAATAACATTAAACAGCCATCTTCCAACCTGTTCTGCTGCTAGAAATAAGTTTTGAACTTTTTCCGCTCTCCTTTCCTCCTGCTTCGCAGCGGGCACTTTCGTGCCAAACTACCAAAAGCAATATATACGTGTATATACAGTATATTGTGTATATATATTTTACCACAGCTTGGTTATCCAATCATTTTAGGATTTTTCCATGTTAATTGTTTTTTGATTTATTCRAGTGGATATTTGGATGTGTTTCATTTTTAATGTTTTTTTTTTTGTTTGTTTCTCCTGTGTTAGGTTGGCATCATGCTTCATTATGCTTCGCTGTCAACTATGCTGTGGCTCACATTTACTGCCAGAAACATTTGTAAAGATGTGTCCAAGGATCCGCTTCAGGCCCAGGATAGGAAAGGACCGGCCCAGACACACTCCAAACCAACCATCCTGAGGTAAACTCACAGCATTGTGCCTGCATGAAAAAACAAGGTTGAGTAATACTGGAAAAAAGGGATTTCTCTGACTGTTTTCACTGATGGCTTGTCAGAGCAAAGCCAGTTCCCAAAATGATTGCTACCATCTTGAAACAACTTAGGTTTTTATAAACTTATGGCCAGTTATCTGTGTTGAACATGTAGGCATTCATTTAAGCACCTTCACAAGTGACATCCATATGTTCTTGAAATGGGAATGTGGTGTTTTTCCTGGACTAAAGTGGCAACAATAAACCTTGTAAACCTTTACAGAGGACAACTCTAGTTCTTCCAATGTCAGAAAAAAGTTGTTTTCTATCAAGGCAGCTTGTTTCTGCTGTAAGTGTGTCACATTTAGATACTTATCTTTGTGAGGTCCTTATGGTATAACATGTGCAACTTTCTCAATTAAAACGTATCCATAACACAAGAGTGAAAAAGGATAGCTCAGGTTTTACCTAGAAAACTAAAGGCATGTCTCGATGCATTGCAGAAAGCAGTTCTTACATGCCTTTAATCAGTATTATTCCTTTGTAATCTGACTCCACTTCCAACATGAACCAGATTACCATGAAACCTGCAGGCTGACCAAACCAGTTGTTAGGGTTCGAGTGAGGTAGAACCACAGTGTGTCTCCAGAGAGCTCAGAGTTTCCTTCCTCTCTCCTTCCTGAGGCTGATGACAAAACCAGGACACACCATTTTATCTCTGCTCATATGTTTTTGCTCTAACCAGGCAGAGAACCAGTACAGTAAATCTGAGAGAAAACTCACCAAAGATACAAAAAGGAACCCAGAAGTCTCAAAGGTTAATTACACTTTTAACTTAAAAAATGAGAAAATAAAAAAGAGAGCAGCAAACATTATAAGTTACATTTAATTTTGTGCTGAAATTAAAAAATAAAAGACAAAAAGCAAACTGTGACTATTATTATTTCAAGTGCCCCAATGCTGTAATACTCTGTAATAAAATGGTCCCAAAAAAGCCTCGTCTGCGTCAGAGGAGTGGATTTCCACTCCCACCCTGCTCCCATTCAAAATGACTTCCTGCACTGCTCCCATTTTTCTTCTTTATTCACTCTTACACAATACAATTAATTTGATTTAATCTTCTTCCTATTGTTTTTAAGTTTACTTTGTGTTCTGCAGTTTTTTTTAAAGATATGGCAACAGGAACAGTTCATCTCTTGTAAAATAGAGAGGCACTTTTTGCCTGAATATAAACAAAAAAACATCACTAAAGGGCTTCAAACAGTATTACAAGGCCTGTGGTCCCTGTAGACTGTCCTGTGGAGGACCAACCACGTCTGTTTCTAGCTCTTTTAGTTGAATAAACATATCATGTTGCATTTTACTAATTTAATGAACAATTACTTCCTAAAACAGYGACATTACTTTTACGTTTTAAATTGCTCAAAGTAAATACGACACAAAGCAAGAGAAATTTCATCAGCGAACAAAAGTGCATAAAAGTGTTACGTTCACAATTCACACACTGAGTTATAGCAAACAAAAAAAAGGTGTTTGATGCAAATTTTAAATAAAAATACAGCTGCCATATCAGTTCTTCAACATGTATTTGAACATTTGTGCATTTGCATGAAAACATTGCCCAAAAATTAGTGCTAACCACCAGAATCGTGTTCATCTAACAGGTTCTTGTGTAATGTGTACAGAAACTTTAATGTTGTGATGTRGGAACAGAAATACTTCTACATCTTCAGGATTTAAGGTGGAATGCCTCTCCTGTCAGTCTCCCAGCAACATTAAAACTACGCTCAGCTCAGTCCTTGGTGCTCGTACTGCTAGCAGCAGCTGACACAAGCCCACCTGACCTCTGCTGCCAGAAGTCTTGTTTTTGATTTCCATTTAGTCTTTTGAACAAAAACACTTCTTAGTTTTAGTCAGTTTTAGTCATTTCTAGGCGGTACGGTGGCTCAGTTGGTAGAGCTGATGTCTCTCAGCAAGAAGGTCACTGGTTCAAATCCCGGTCCGGGGACCTTTCTGGGTAGAGTTTGCATGTTCTCTCCGTGCATGTGTGGGTTCTCTCCGGGTACTCCGGCTTCCTCCCAC
>NW_013953274.1:99447-104527 GCF_001266775.1 Austrofundulus limnaeus
CAGCTCATTTACACACTTTTCCTGAAGATAGAAGAGTTTGTTGAATCTAACGTGACATGTTCGTACGAACCCTTTGTACGAACAAAAGGAAGAGAAATTTAGGAGAAGAATACGAACATGTTCTTGTATGAGGCCCAATGTATTTGACCCAGAACCAGGATATCAAATCATTTTTATTCACAATTTTCTGACCAAACCCCTCCCTCTTTGGCAAAACACGTCACTGATAGGATAGTGCCAAAAAATGGATTTAATCAATCTTGGATGGATTTTATTTAAATTTGGGAATATGGATTCATTGGGCATGAGATCAGTTTCTCCCCACAGTTAACCTCAGTAGTCTTGCATGAAGCAGAGGTGTGTGTTTTGTGTCACTCCTGGCTTGCTGTATGTTCACATCTGATTGACATTCAGTGCCTCAGTGGGTTGTCTGGGGCACTGAATGTCAAAACAAAACAAGCCAAGGAATCACTAACATTACCAGCCCATTGTCAGCGGGTCTTAACAACAGAGGCCACGGTCACTTTTATTTGCAGGGATTTATGTGGTAGTGGAAAACAAAGGTACCTACCTTTGTGTTGACATTTCGTCAGGACCTGCTGCCATGTCTTCCCAAACTGCTGAGACCAGATTGTGCAACAATGCTCTGTGTTTGCTTGTATTTGCTCCTTTGTTATTTCTAAGGGTTTTAACAAACCGTGYTGAGTTTTTGTGTTTGTATTTTAGAGGCATTTAATTGAAAATAGGATCAAATTCATCATCCAAGTTTTTTTTAGTAACCCCTTAAAGATGTCCTGATGCGTCTCAGTAATCCAGGTAGAAAAACTAAAAAAGACAAAATAAGTAGGTCCTCTGGATGGGTTCTTCTTTAGTGGAAAAAAACAAGGGGACGTTGAACCCCACTTGCATTCACTACAAACACATAACAAAACACCAAACAACCACAGCCGAAACATCCAAACCAGTAAGTCAGGTGATGGGACACATGACCCTCTATGAACAATAGTTAATCAAGCCTATTGTTAGKCRATGGYCCTMTTTTACATGTGACYRACCTGTTTGTCCACCAKGTGGAGGCGGAGCTTATAAGGCTGAGTTCACCTGAAACTCCTCAGACTGAAGAAGTCTCTTGGAGGAGAGACGAAACGTTTCACTGAAGAAGAACCATCCAGAGGACCTACTGATTTTTTCTWTTTGAACCCCTTAAAGAGCTAAGCTGACATGAACACTGTTTTATCTGCCTTTGTTCCTAATTTGTGCATGATTTTAAATGTCGAAGCATGCTTTCTTTTTTTTGCTTCAGAATGTGTTGGTAATCGTTTTTGTCACTTGACACATTTCACAGGCCGTCATTGGATGAGGGGCTTTGTTTAAAAACCAAATGTCCTCATGGTTTTTAATGTTTTGTTCCAGGTTTTCTGAGACACATGAAGTTGATTTGATGTTGCAGTTTGGTGACAYGAGCCTTATATTACCTTCTCTGCTACGTTTGCATTGGATTTTATAAAGATTTATTTTATTTTAGGGTAGAAGATACTTTGTACAAAAAACAAAATGTGAAACTTTTCCTAACATTTATGGCGATATCYTGAACACTAAGGAAGTTATGAACAAAAATAGATAAGAAGGTGAAATGATCCCATTGTTTCTGCTGTGAACTGCAGCAAGAGAAGAGYTGATTTCACCTGAACAAACATCCAGAACTTCCTTCATACTTCAGATAATCACATGATTTTGTTGCTATTTTGAAGGGTTTTTAATGTTATTGAGTTCGCTGTCAGATTTGATATAAAAATGTTATGCACATCCCTAAAGAAGGCTTGAAGTGTTATGATTGAGCTAGGCTGGTTAGAACCCCAAGTGCAGAACTGAAATGATCTAGGCAAAAAAAAGGTGCAAAAGGGCTTTATTAAACAAAATCAAAAAGCTGGCGTGGCAGCAAACAAGATACTAAGGTTTAGGTTTGATTATCAAACAGATAATTCATCTAAAAATAACAGTGTTMATAAAGTGTTCATTATAAACTTTTGTTTGTATAATCAAAATTTATCCCAACTTCATATTTAAATTCTGTTTAGCCAAACCCACAGTGTCATTAACTGCATGTATTGTTAGTCTTAATAACTTGTTGTTTGTTGTTGTTGTTGTTGTTGTTTTTGGCAGGTTTTATCTTGTCAGTGATGGAATCCCTCTAATCATTGTTGGAGTTACAGCAGCGTTTGATTTAAAGAACTACGGCAGCAGGGATGATGCGTTGTAGTAAGTCCACATTCACCCTACACTGTTATATTTCTGTTGTGTGTCAGTTAAATCATCATAAAGTTTACTTTGTATTGTTTTCAGTTGCTGGATGGCCTGGGAGCCAAGCCTTGGYGGCTTTTATGCTCCAGTGGGTCTCCTAGTCTTGATCATGTTTATGTACTTCTTGTACACCTACATCCAGCTGAAACAGCACCCTGAGAGGAGGTACGAGCTGTGCGCTCTTCATGAGGATGAACAGCAGCCGTCATCTGCTGATGGCCAGCCCGGCAGGGGAGGGGTACTGTCAGGAACTGCTGGAAACTGTCTACCGTGTCCTGCTGGGGTGTCCGTACTGGCCAACGAACATTCATTTAAATCCCAGCTACGGGCCACAGCCTTTACCCTTTTTCTGTTCGTGGCTACCTGGACCTTAGGAGCATTAGCAGTCTCACTGGGACATTTCCTGGATATGATATTCAGCTGCCTGTATGGGGCTTTTTGTGTGACTCTAGGGCTTTTTCTTCTCATTCAGCACTGTGCCAAACGTGACGATGTGTGGAATCGATGGTGGGCTTGTTGCCCATCCAAAGCCAAGACAGAGGGTGGGAATCCTGAGGGCCAGAGTCAGAGGCAGGAACCCCACCAGCCACACTGCCACCTTAGTTCACCTTGCTCAGGCAAGCAGCCGCTTCTTTCTTCCCATTTCTTGCAGAGTTCTTTTGACAAAATGACACCACCTCCTTTAAGTCCGACTCCCAGCAACGCAAGTCCATGTTGTGTAGCCGTAATGAGTTCTGCATCTCCCATCTCACCTCTCACTGAGCCCTCATCAYGTCCACATACACTCCCCGATGATCTGCCTCGTCCAGTTCTTCCTCTACAGAGCTGCCTTACCGACAGAAAAAAGTCCTGCTCCTTTAACCGTCCCCGTCCATGTCTTCAGAATTACCGCTCACACGTGGCTTCCTCTAGCATGGATGGAAGTGTGCTCAGCTCCCACTTGGGCAGCCAGCAGGCGGTACACCACCCTGAAGAGCCGGTTGCCAAAAGCCCACGGCCAGATCTCCAGCTGCCTTGTGTCAGCCCTCAGTTGGAGAAACAAATGTCTTCCTGCTACACCTTGCAACGTCAAATGTCTTGCCACAGCATACAGAATTCAGTGACTCCCTATAGTCATGCCCACAACCTGAATGATAGCATGACTTCCTGTCACAGTCTCCTCATGCCATCTCAAGGGGTCAGTTCCCATCAATGGCACATGTACGGCTCCTCCAGTCCTTCCTGCTGTGAGAAACCAGATTCCCTGACCCCGCAATATCAGCAAGATCCCAAACTTTACTTGTCAAAGACAGAAGACAAAGGAATGGATAATCAGTATCTAAATGTGGAGCAGAGAGGTTTCCCAAGAAACACCCTGCCTCGGCAGCACGCCACCGTCAGCCGCCGAGGAGCCATCGGTCGAAACAGGAGTCTGCAAGAAGACGGCTTGTTTGGTTCAGACGGCACAGGAAAYATACGGACTGGTCCGTGGAAAAATGAAACCACAGTATAGTTTCTGATCAGCCTGGAGCAGCAGTCTTGTAATCACAGATAACTTTTTAAGYGTTTGGGTGTTTCTGCCTTCGAATTTGCCCTTAAACCACCGTGACTTTTAAGATCCTAACACTACTTCAGATCCCTTTATGAGAAAATAACTTTAGGAATCGATATTGTGCTTCATGACATTTAAGGTTCCAACTAGTATTGTATTGCTCTGCCAGGACACTGTGTTTAGCAATGCCAGAGGAAAACAAACAGACCCTATTAAATCACATCACTTCCTGTAAGAGTTATGTTCTGATTGAAGTTTTCATTGTTGTTAGTTTGCGTCAGCTCAGTCATGTTCCCCCACATGTAAGAGAAATGAATACTCAGGCACAGAGACCCTCACAGAGTTGAATCTTTTGCAACAGAGTCAAACTGATGGTAAATGTAGGTAGACTTATTGTAACAAACATGATTCAAGAGGAAACTGCACAAAAGCTGACAAAGATCACCTTGTGTCCACACAGTAGAGTACAACCCACATAACCAAGTTGTCTGGACATGTTTCAGATTTTAATCCCACTGRTTGTGATTTCTTTGCATCTTTCTTCCATGTAGCCAAACGTTTTGTCAGCTTTTTAAGTGGTCTTGATCAATGTCTTTCTGAAGGTCTTTCAGTATATTTTTAAACTTAGCTGTGTTTCACTCAATTGTTATCCAATTTCTGGCCAACAAAATTTATTTTCTATTCAGTTTACAAAAATGCCAAAGATAACAATTGGACACATAGAAAATAGTATTTTAGCAGCAACAAAGTAACTCCCAGAGATATTATCTGTAAGCCTGACGATGAACTGAGCAATGATGCATCTCTCAGGGTCCTGTGTGAAGTGTACGATGGTTTTAAAAATATATTTCTAAAAAAATCACAAGTTGGTTCTTTAGAATGAACTTCAAAAGAAAAGTATCACATTAAATCACTAAAATACACATAAATATAAATAGTTATAGCACCTGAACTTTACAATGTTTTAAGTAAAATAAGTGAACCTACCCTTTAAAATGTTCAACACATGGAAAAGAACAATGGCACCCTTCACACTGGATGATGACCCCATGACTCTCTATCACCTACACAACCTGTTGAACAGAACTGGATCACAGTAAATTAGCTAAATGTCCTTCAGTACAACAGCAGTCATGACACCTGCGTTTCCACGGACCACAAAAATGCAAAAATAAGAATTTCGAAAATAAATTTGCTCAATGGAAACAGTTTTTTCACATCACAGGAGTCACGTGATCAACAACCGTC
>NW_013953274.1:104796-114030 GCF_001266775.1 Austrofundulus limnaeus
CATTTCTTACTTAATGGAAACACCGCAGTTGTGAAACTGTGTTTTTAAGACATTAACAGAATATCAACAAAGTTTTGCGCACATTTGCGATGGAAACACAGCTAGTGACGTGATGCTTGTGTCAATAGTATCACGTCTGCGCTAGCTTGTTTTCACGGTTTTCTCATGATCGTGATTGTAGTCGAGACGTAAGGCCAACATGGCTAAGCTATGCACACGCACTGACCGTGAGACACACATTTCATGACGTGCACACGCCACACRTGGCATTTCTCACRCTAAAACRCACAAGCACGTCAGCACACACACGTTTTGAAGAAGAACCAGTGTGCAGCTCAAGGTTTTCCTCTCTGAGTGGACTTGCCCGTTCAGATGAACCGCTTGCTTTGCCTAAAAAGATCCACTCATTTGTTTCTAAATGTGTTTTTACTGCTGCAGTGGTACAGTAGTCCCGTGCCCGGGTGGGCTGCGTTCAGAGCCAATACTCACTCCTGTCAGTCACAGAACCGTCCTCGCACTGCGCATCATTACAAACAGCAGCAGCAACGCCAGAAAGCTCAAAGTGATGAGGATGAGCCGAGCGTGTGAAACATCACATGCAAACAGCAGGAGCAGTCGTCAAAAGGGAAAACATATACTAAGTACACTAAGTCTAAGTAYACTTGAAGCCGCACTAATCATCAGTATAATTAAAGAGTGCTATTTTGGAACAACTAATTTAATACTAAATATACTTTAATTGTATTTAAGTTGTACAAAAGTACAATTTTAAGTGTATTAAGTATATTTTTAAATACTAAAGTCGAACAACTTAAATATACTTAGTTGGCTTTAAGTGTATATCTTTGTATGTACTAATAAYATGCTTGGTAAAAATTCAGTGCACAGTTTTTGTAAATGAATTCTATTTAAGTTGTATTTTTAATGTATTTCAAATTCATAAGCAGTAAACTTTTAATATATCATAATTATAGTATACTTTTGGTGTATTATAATTAGTAAGGAAGTACAATTTTAAGCTACTTATCAATATTTTTACTCTATGCTACTTCGAACATAATGTTTTCCTTCATACTGAGGTACTGCAAAAGTATTAGGCTACCATTTTACTGAAGGCTGAATTAAATAATGGACTACTCAACCGTCCCTTATTTTATTAAGCCTTAAGTTTACTGGTAGTCTAATACTTTTGCAGTACCTTGGTATGAAGTAAATAACGTACAAAGTAGCATAGAGTAAAAAGGTTATTAGTACACAAAACACTATACTTAAAGTGTACAAAGTATACTTGAAGTTCCACTGTAGCATGTAATAGTACACTTAATACACTTCAAATTGTGTTTTTTTTAAACAATTTAATTACATTAAAATATATTTAGTATAAAATTAGTTGATCCAAAACAGCATGCTGTCAGTATACTGATGACTAGTCTGGTTTCAAGTAAATAAAGTAATAACTCAGCTACTGCAGGTCACATTTTATAACAAAGACCAGACATGATGGTAGTACATGTAAGTACTCTCAGTAATTACTTTCTAAATGTCCTGTAGTCCAGTTTGGGTGAAGCTGTGTGAATTATAGCCTCAGTAAACTCAGTGTGGTTCTCTGCTGCTTTAACACCCACTTCCTGGATAGTTTCTTTTCTCACTGCAGAGGTTCAGTGGATATCTGGTCCCATATAACCATATTTGATAAAGTCTGCATTTAACTTATAACCAGTTGTGGGTTTTCTTTCTTTTTCTTCTCTTTTTCATTTTTTTCCTTCAACTTTTCCTGTAAAATGTTTCCATTTCTATCCTTTGAGCTAGCAGCAGTCTGCGGTTCTTCTTCTATGTATTAAGAAAGTTGTCAGACCTCTGAGTGGCACACTGCTGCTGTTAGTGGTGAGAGTCAGTTGAAAACCATGAGCTGCGTCCTCATGAGTGCGTCACTGCCTCGCACCGAGTGCTGTCCCAATTCAAAGGCTCCGCCTCCTGTAGCCCACTAAATGTGGAGAAACAATCCTGCACCYGAGAATCCTTCCTCCCAGGATTCAATGCAGCAAACTAAACAGACAAATGAAGACAGTGGAGTTTTTATTTTTATTTTTTTTGCCAAGTTGGTGTAGTTTGGAAATTCATTACAGACCAAAGAATTTGTTTTTAAATATTAGTTCAGCAACTTAGTAGGGCTGCAACGATACAGAAAATTCACGATTCGGTTCGATACTTTAGTCTCACGGTTCGATATTTTTTCGATACAAAAAAGAGAAATTTCCATGCCCCTTTTAACTTGTAATTAATTATGAACATTTGTTTAACCTCAAAAGTACAGTTTTTAAATTAAATGTTGCTGAAACAGCAAGTTTCTCAGTGGATCTGAGCTCAACAATGCAGCCTAGGTGGAGTAGTCGAACACAGATCCACTGATCCTTCAACACAGAGCATCTTCAGAAGACAAGTTCAGAAAGTAAAGTTTTAAATATCTGTTTTGTTTCATACATAGTTTGTGTTGAACCTAAAGCTCTGTTCGATACAGGTACATGTATTGTTGCACCCCTACAACTTATTAATGTTTTATTTATTTATTTATTTATTTATTCGTTTATTTATTACATTTTAATTTTGAAGATTATTCTTCTGGTGAAAAGACGTGAGAATACACGTCCCGACACATTTTCAGTCTGATGAAACTGATCTCTAAGGTAGTGGGCGTGGCCACACAAACATACGTCAGGTGAAAGCCAGACCGTCTCGTTTCACTGCAGTTTCATGCAGCCTACCTGTGCAGCCTACCTGTGCAGCCTACCTGTGCAGCCTACCTGGGCTGAAAAGGATGCGGCCCACATGGTCCAGCTGGGCTCTGTGCTCACAAGGACCATGAGTTGAGACACAGCCAGGGACGTCTCGCAGACCTCGTRGTTGAAAAACAGATTTTTTTATTTGAGGCCCTCATGGTGGTGCTCGCGCCACAATTTTGGGTGTTATGTTGCTGTCATGTAATTGGCTGATTAACTATTAGTGTTAACAAACAATTGAACATAACCATATATAATAAATGATCCACTCTGTTCTCATGTCTGCACTTGAAGACACTGCCCAGACCTTCAACAGGCAGCCACATTCATTTGAAATCTGTTCAGGAGTCATCATTGGGTGTGAAGGAGCCTTTAGGACAATCAAGTTAAAATATTTATATTCATTAAATATTAATGTTTGCACTTTTAACTACATAAATATACAGATTTCAATCTATATTTGTTAATCTTACCTTTCTGATACACCTTATATTTTAAAGAGAAGTGACGACTTGTGATGTTTGAATCAGTGTGAGCATGGTGCTTTTCATGTAACAGTGCATCAGTAACTGGATATAAATGTGGTGTTTTTGCTATGTGTTTATTATGGATCCACTCCTACAGACTTTTATGAATATCTTGATAAAGATGACCTTACCTATGTATATTTTCTATAGAAACACTTTTTTACGCTACCAAATAGAGTCGAACCAAAACTTGTTTGACAGATATRGTGTGTACGATAGTAACCTTCACTTGGTGAGTTAATATTTCCAAAAAAAGTGCAATGTGCCATGAAGCATAACCTTTGTATAGTGCCAAAAAAAGATGTGCCAGATTTCACTGTGATGAGAAACCACACATTCTGGAAGCAAGATGATGTGGTTTGTAGCATAATGCAAACTTGAACTCAGGATTTACATCATCAGCAGCAGTTTCAGTTAACCTGTGTTTTCCACAGTTTGGTTGATTAAATCAGAGGGATAATTAAGTCAAATCTCCTCTAAAAGTACTGGAAGAGTTTTTATTTTGTGATCAAAATGTTTGGGTTYGACATTACATCAAAAACATGTGAGACAGGAGCAGCATTTCAACTACCATAGTACCCAGAAAACAAAACAAAAAAAACAACAACATGCAAACGCCACACAGAAAGGTCCTGAAGGTGAACCAGCAACCTCACTGCAGGTTGCTGTGAAGTGACGGCTCTGCCTTGCTGCCAAATTAAACTTAAAACAAATAAAGCTAATATCTTTGTTTGCATTAACCACATCAAGCCTGTGAGCCGGTGACATCATCAGACTTTGGCCTTTTTTCTTTGGTAACGCTTTCTTTTACGGGACCCTTATTACCATGTAATACAAGGTAACAAAAAAGTAATTAAATGTATTACTACCTTATTACCATGAAATTACAAGGAAAAAATGTATTTAAATGTATTACTACTGTATTACCAATTAATTACAAGGTAACAAAAAATGTATTTAAATGTATTACTACCTTATTACCAATTAATTACAAGGTAACAAAAAATGTATTTAAATGTATTACTACCTTATTACCATGTAATTACAAGGTAACAAAAAAGTAATTAAATGTATTACTACCTTATTACCATGTAATTACAAGGTAACAAAAAAGTAATTAAATGTATTACTACCTTATTACCATGTAATTACAAGATCACAAAAAATGTAATCAAATGTATTACTACCTTATTACCATGAAATTACAAGTAAAAAAAGTATTTAAATGTATTACTACCTTATTACCAATTAATTACAAGGTAACAAAAATGTAATTAAATGTTTTACTACCTTATTACCATGTAATTACAAGTTTAAAAACATTAATTAAATGTAAATACTACCTTATTACAATGTAATTACGTAGTAATTATGGCACAAAAGAAAAACTACTGTTAGTAAAACTACCTTTATTGGGTAACTACAATCAAATTACTATTCAATAGTAACTCAACACTATATTTATAACCAAAAGAATGCAACTACATTCTGGGGTTAGTGGTTAATTGCAATAAAAAATAACTTTAAAACTGTCCAAATCACCTACTACTTATTTAGGTGTTACATAGTGAATTGTAACATATTACCAGGTAAGTGCTACATTACTGCAGACAATTACATAGTACAATTGTACCGTAATTACCATGTAATTACATGTAATAAGGTAGTAATTACATTTAATGACTTTTTATTACTTTGTAACTACATGGTAATAAGGTAGTAATTATATTTAATTACAATTTTTATTACCATGTAATTACATGGTAATAAGGTAGTAATTACATTTAATGACTTTTTATTACCTTGTAACTACATGGTAATAAGGCAGTAATTATATTTAATTACACTTTTTATTACCTTGTAATTACATGGTAATAAGGTAGTAGTTACAGTTAAATACATGTTTTTATTACCTTGTAATTACACGGTAATAAGGGTGCCGTAAAATAAAGCGTTACCTTTTTCTTTTTTTGATGCCTTCCCAGGGTTTTAGCTCAGCTTCTTCCAGTTGTTTCTGTTTGTTGGTGTAGTCTCTTCAGTCTCCTTTCTAGCAGCTACATTGTTTCTCTGAAGGGTTTAAGTCTAGAACCTTCCACTCGTTGCTCTTAACGAACTCTTTTGTTGTTTTGACAGTGTGTTTTGATCATTATAAACAGGTTTCTGTTGACTGGACAACGTTCTTTAGATTTTCATCACCGTGGTGAAGACTGATCGTTGTGTCATTGGGCCAGAGAAGAGTTTCTCAGAACTTTTGTCTCCATACGTTGTAGCACATTCCAGTCTGTCCTTCCTATTCTTCTTGAGTGGTTTCCATCYTTTTGTGGTCTCAGGACTTTTGTTGATTAAGTCTTAAGCTAACAGATTGTGCTACCTTTACTTCTGGAGATGTTGCTGGTGTCATTAACAGTTGTTTTGGGGGGGTTCTTCAAATATTTATGTCGGTCCTCAACTGCTGACGTTTTCCTCGATGTTCTCATTGGACATCTGTTACTTCAGCAGTTTGTTTCTTCTTCAGGACTTCCAAACGATTGATGACCAGTGTTTGTGAAATGGTCCTGATTGAGTTTTCCTCTCCTCTCAGCGTCACAGTTGCTTATTTTTCACTCACAGACAACAGTCTGGTTTTTCTGTTGGTCAGACCACAGTGGACTCAGTCTTCAGAGGAAAAACACAAAAGGGAAATAAATGAACCTCATTGTTCCAAGTCTTTTAAAGAGGAGTGTGAAGTGAAAAAACCGGGTTGTCTTGGTTCTGCGGAACTGCTGCCCTGAAGAGAGAAACTCTGAAACAGGCTGGTTGAACAGCAAGAATCTTTATTTTTTTTGCAGTCCAGGAGATTACAGCCAAAAACCAAATTGTGGCCTTCTAAGCCAAATGAATCACCAAGTAAAAAAGATGAAGGCTAAGGTGAAGAGTAGGGGTGTACAAGGCTCTTTATAGGCTTCACTGTGCAGTCCAACAGATGTGCCATAAATTTTGTCACGGTGTACCTTAAACATTCCTTTCCTAATATGGTAATATGTGCCGAGYTCTGAAGCTGGAGACTAAGAGAGACATAACACATCTGTGTATTCCTGAGAAGAGGCCCCCACTCTCACACACTACAAGTGTAAGGCTGATTTCAATTCATTTTCATCCTCATAAGAGCAATTTGAAATAAACTCTGGAGCAGATCAGTTTGACTTTTGTCTGAAGTTCAGATGGAGTTCTGTGAAAACGCATAAAAATTAAACATCTTACTTTGTAAACAGCTCTATGAACAACCTGTGTTTGGACTTTATTTATTGGATCGACAGGTTAACGGGTCCAAATGGGGCTAAAACCAAAGTGACCTGATATTTCAGAACAACACAGCAACGGGGCGGCCCGGTGGCTCAGCGGTTAGCACTGATGCCTCACAGCAGGAAGGTCRGGTTTGATCCCAGTTTGGAGCTGGGCTCTCTCTGTGTGGTGTTTGAATGTGTTCCAGGTCCTCTGGTTTCCTCCCACAGAACAACAACATGTTGGTTTCCCTGCAGGCCCAGCTCTCACTGATCTCATGGTTAAATAAAGACAAACAAACAACAAACAGATTCCAGTCTTAAATATCTCACATCACGTCAGGGTTTGAATGTTTGTAGTTTGTGTATCAGTGATTATTCTCTGTTCAGCCTGACATCTTTGTTGGTTTTTTGTCCCGTGTTGCTGAACAGTGTTTGTCTCAGTTTTGCTGTTTGCCTTGTTGCGTACTCTTATGTCTCTTATGTCATCAGCACACCTGTTCTCAGTCCTCATCACCCATCCAGTACTCATCAGATCCTCACACAAACATAAACCTTTGTTTTCTTTGTTTTGCATTCCTGGTTTTTGATTTAATAAATGACGTGTTGGATTTATGCCTGCCGTTACTTGCAGCTTGCACCATTGGGTCATGCTGCTACAGCAAGCTGCTGCTGCTGCTAACTGCTTATTTGCATAAGTATAGAAATCTATGCAAAGAATTGTGTTTTATAAAATGGACAGTGGTATAAAGGTTTATAAAGTAGCCTTCATACAAACTATGAGTTTTTTTTATAAAGTTGTTTAAAGACAACAGAAATCCATCAAGGTCTTGACCTTTCTCAGACTATATGTTCGTTCATTCATACAGTGAAAATATATATATTTTTCTCCAAAGCGCAGTTCAAAGTTCTAACATTTAAGATATTCAGTTTCCTTAATCTTTCCACAAAACCCATGTTGAAAAGATCCAAACTGTCCCTTTGAAGAACTGATCTTGTTGTGGAGGACATTCAGTTTCATTTGCTCATTTTATTTAACATCAATTCACAACAGAGTTCATCACAAGTCCGTACAGCAACACATCAACAGGTCCAATTCAGTTCAGAACAAACCCAGAYTTAAAGATTCTGGTTCAGAGAGTTTTATAAATTATTCCAGTTCCTTTCATCGAGCTTCTGCAGCAAATATTTGTGTTCCAGTCTGTCAGTGACATCGCCACCAGTTTATTTTACATTAGGTTAAAGACGTAGGAAATACATAGAAAATTAAGATCATTTTTCAACTCAGTTACTTTATTAATTTCTTTAAAAACAAAATAAATTCTATATACAATAAAAAAATAAAAAATATGAAAATAAAAAAGTATCCAAATTTCAAATAAAATGAAATAATAAGCAGCAGAGAGAAAAAAACATTTTATAATATCTGCCCCATGATTTTTAAACAATTCCAGTGAACTTTGTTTCATCTGACTGTTAAAAATTGATATATTATTTGAATATTGTGGAATTCTAAATATTAAAACAATTACAGGAGGGATTAAAAATAATTGTTWGGACAAATATTCTATAATCTGAAGACGTTTATGACAAAAAAGACAAAAATAAGTAAGTCTGCTGAATTTGTGAAGAAAAAAACTGAAATATTGTTTAAAAATTATCTGGTTTTTGTGAATTTGGGATCTCAACAAATCATTACCATGAGATTGGGATTGTTGTGAATTGACAAAATTATTTTAGATTATAATCTTAAATATATTTTTTATACTTTAAAAACATGGGTTAAATGAGACAGAATTTGATTTATATATTATTAAAAATTTTATTTTATTTATATATTATTTTCCTTTGACTGCATTTATTGGCTGTTTTCATTTTTTATTTGTCGTTCTGCAAAGCTTCATCTCCATAACTCAAGTCAWACTGAAGGTCATCTTGTCTTGTTGAATAACCCAGGTAGAGGAATGGTTTTCATCACTTTAAAAATGTTTTTTTTAGTAAATCTTTGCATGTGTGTTCCAAACTGAGCACAGGACCATTCATCAACCACTGATCTGTTGTATTTCATCCAGTTTAACTCGTCCTCATATTTAAATATTAAATGAAAATCAAGACTGTTGTCAGAAGTCACTTCACTCTACTACATGTTGTAGATAAACTCTAGTTTGATCATCAGCAGCCTTTAGTGTGATGTTGACCACTGTGTACATGTGTTGTGTTGTGTCCCTGTGTTGTGTTAACATAGTGTGTTATCCCAGGGAGCGTCAGGGATCCCCTGTGTTCCAGTTTAAACACCACTGATGGATGCTGTCCAAAATAAGATGATCTTATTGTGACTATTTTTCATTTCTCACTTTAAATGTGAATATTTTCAACAGTATATAAAGTAAGACTGAAAACATATTGGAGCACTGTGTGTTGTGTGCACTGAGAATAAAACAATACTGTAAGATCCTGAATGAGTGTCTGGTCTGCTTTTGTACCATGATTGGTCATTTTTTTATTTATGACAATTTTAGTTACTTGGGTAGTCACAATAAAAAGGCTCAAGATTATTCTTTGGTTTTTAAATTTCAGTTTCACTTTATTCATTTCATTTTTCATTTGAACAAAAACAAAAAACATTCAAAACATAAAACAAAATGAGAAAAAATACACACACATATATAT
>NW_013953274.1:114961-117491 GCF_001266775.1 Austrofundulus limnaeus
CCTCATCTCTGAAAGAGTGACCGCTGGCCTGTAAATGAGTGAAAACTGCAGAGTTCTGGCCATTAGATGTAGCTCGTCTGTGTTGGGACATTCTTTAAGAAGCTCCAAAACTCTAAACTTTGTCGTTTATCAAAATCCAGTTATTAAATGTAGTAATAATTTACTGCATTGAAAGTGAATCAACCACTCTTTATACCTCCTAAATCTACAGAATGACAACAAATATATCATGTTTTCATGAAGCAGGGTTTGGTACATTAAAAACTTTTAATATTCTGCACAATAAAAACAAGTAATAAAATAAATTCAACCTTTATTCATTTAAATGTCATGTAAAGTTATATTGTAGCCCTTGAATTGAAAATCAATAAAACTTCAAGATGAATTCCAGACAAACAAACAAACAAACAAATATAGCAACATTCCTAACATCTCAAACATGTTTTCACCCCAAAAAACGACTTTATCATACGAGTCAGACATTAAGAGGAAAATACAGAACATGTCTGTGTCCGGTTGGTGAAACTGTTGGAGATGAGACGATCAGCAGTGTGGTTAGAAAACTTTAATAAGAATATCTGTCTGCTGTCAAACTGTAAGCTCAAAGGTACACAGACCGACAAATGCTCAGACATAATCAGACTTCACAGACTAAAATAAAATATAATTCTGGACAGTAACAAACTTAAAAGAACTTGTTAATGAATGTAGGACAGTTTTGAAGATCTTAAAACATCAGCTGGAAATAATGCCAGGTTGCACTAAATGTGCTGCAGCTATTTCCACTAGCAGACAAACGAAAAATAAATCATGTAAATTTAATTAAAACTTTCTACTGGCGTTAAATGTCATTTACCTGAATGGTAATAACATTTTTAAGATTGGAGCCAGTTTAAGCCAGGAGCAAACAACTTTGGTCCAGTTGGCTTGATATTCAGTTTCCCCATACCAAGCTCATTGAAGAGGCTACCTGTGACAGGTAAGACGCCATCTCCCCAAAACGTTCCCAGAAAAAATACCTTTAAAATAGCTGGAATTATCTTTAGTTTACTCATTTAAAAAAAGAAAAACTATTTGGTTGTGAAAAATAAGAACCTTTCTTAGTTTTATTTGTAGAACCAACATGAAAATGAAATCATTTGCAAATCGGACTAAATGAAACATCCCGTTTCTGAGAATCACACAATGTGTCACTAACACAAAATAAAATAAAATAAAATAAAATAAAATAAAATAAAATAAAATAAAATAAAGAACATGTGGGCTTCCTGTCCTGCAGACAGTAACAAAGCATTTCAAAGGAAACACAATAAACATATTTACAGCATAATGAACACAATGAGCAGATGTACAGAACATTAAGACATTAAAAGTTGAGWTGATGCAGACAACCAACACAGTCTTCCTCAACATGAACTAACAAACAATATGGAAACAAATATGACTTCTAACAACTGAATTAACATCTAAATAATGCATTTTTGAATTTAATTTAAGGCTTTGGATCTGTTAATCTATAACTTTAGTCAAAAAATGGTAAATTACACTATTAAATACCCTATAGCTATTTWAAGACTATGTACAATTTACCTGGTGTTGTAGTATTTGGGGGTGATCCAGCCAACCCCTTAATGTATAAAAAATATTTTCACAGTTTTTAAATCAGCACTCTTGGAGATTAAAACTTATGGTTTAATTTAATCTGGAACTGTGGTAGTGATCCACAGGTATCTCACAAAAACATCCAATCCAGGACTCAGACACCTTCAGGTGCCTCTGTGGGAGTTTTAAATGGACGGAGGCAGCGGGACAGTGGGTCCTCCCACTGAAAATCCTGGAGTAGCCCACTAAAATCAGAAGTCAGAAGACTAATCCAGATTTGTTATGTTTTCATATATAGATTATTTTAGTTTTTGTTAGTTTTAAATAGAATATAAATGTACTTTGTTAACTTCGAATAGCTCAAAAGGTTTTTATTTTATGAGGTTTATGGAGGATTGAAACCAACCAGACAGTAATGCCTCTTTTTGCACCTGTTACCACCAATAATGGTAGTAACAGAGCTGTAACAGTCAACATGAAAAGATGTTTTTAATTATAATGATGTGATGGACTACACTGCATCAGTGATGATGATGATGATGACGATGACGATGATGATGATGATGATGATGATGATGATGATGATGATGCACAGCAACTTTACCATTAGTTCAACAAATTTGGTTCACCTCAGAAAGCATCACTTAACTGAGTTACTCCTGTTCTGAAAATCCAAACATGACAGAGATGAGATCTTTAATGTGCTCCAGGTCAACACAGATACTTCCTGTTCCGTACCTGTCTTAACTCCACAAAGCTCGCCTTGTTTCTGAAAACTCAAATCTATGTGAACTGTGGGCAAGTCAGGGTTTTACAGATGGTTGGAGGCAGCTTCAAAGATGAACTGGTCTGATATGTTACAAGCTGTAGATGATACTTTGTGTGGTCTCAGTTTGAAGAAACGGACCTTAACCCTAACCCTAACCGT
>NW_013953274.1:121023-123502 GCF_001266775.1 Austrofundulus limnaeus
GAGTGTAAACTGCAGAGTCCTGACCTGTAGATGAGTGTAAACTGCAGAGTTCTGACCTGATGATGTTGCTCGTCTGTGCTGGCTCATTCTGTAGAGCAGTGGCTGTTTTGTTTTTACCCGCTGTGTTGTAATCTGATCGGCACTAATTTTAATATCACCATATTTCCAAGCGTAATGACATGTTTTGAATAAAGATTGTTAAAAAAACTCTGCTCATTTTTATTCCCAACATTTCTCTGTATTTTCAGATGCAATCCAACACAAAAACCCAGGTTAAGAGATTAGAGGTCTCACCTTGTGATAAACTTTAACAAAGGTAAATATAGGAGTTGTCCCACTCCAAGACAACACTGGATCATCTAGAGGGATTTTCATGTTATTGTAATCTCACTGAACAGAAACAGACCATGTCCATTCTAGTATAGAAAACTACAGGATAAATGGAATAGGCTGATTTTTTAAACAAAGGGGGGAAATTTACCACAGACCTGTAATAATAGGTAAAATTGATTTATTCGTGTGTAAAACGATCTTGAATACAACACGCCTCTCAGTTGTTGARCTTAAAAAGGCATAAAAAATATAATCCTCATTTACATAGTGCAAATTTCTCCACTGTGGGATCAATAAAGTTTTATCTCATCTTATCTTATCTTGCTACCACTAATTTCAGAGACTTCAGGATTTTTCAGCCTTTGTGGTGCGCCCTCTGGTGGGGAAATATTATTTGGGGACACACTTGAGGATGAGAAGCATGAACTTCTGGTTCTCACTGAAAAAACAATGGACCAGAGCAGAAGCCAGTTGTTAAATTAGCAAGATGGATTTTGTAGAACACAAACATGCAACTAAAATTTGTTTAAAAAAAAAAACATTATTACTGCTTAAAAAACGTTATTTTCCCCAAATAGCCTTCCTAAAGATACTTGTAGGTTTTCCACCCACATAGTACTTTAGCAATAAGCAAGGTYTGTGGTAATGAGAGATGGAAAAATATAGAGGTTGCCATCTTTTCCATTTTGGACCAACAGGCCGGCTTGAATACTCTAAAAATAACCTAAAACCACTGGATGTTGAAAGGAGTTCAGTTGACTAGAACAAAACTTTCAGTGCTTTCTTTTGACACAAATGGGCTTAAGAAGGGAAAAAATAATCTCACCTGTTGTGAATTTGTGGTTTTGAGTGCTATTATCTGAATGTAGGCACAAACTATTTGAACATGCCATCAAGGACCCTGAATTGTCTAAATGCCACAGTGTTACACAAACAAACAAATAGTGGCTGGTACAAAGTTTGAGTTCCTGTTAAAGGCATTTTTTTAAGTATTTGGACAATTAACTCAGGCTATTTCATGGACAGATGTGGGCAGTTCCTTTGTTGTCCTTCTCAACAAAGCAGATTCTTCAGGTAGAAACTTCTGGCCTCTGCTCTGGCTTTCTGTGCATTTGAGGAGTAATTTTAAAATGTTTATTTTATCCTTTAGGGCACTCCATGGTCAGCCCGCCCCCATAACAAAATACATATTAGACCTTTTGAAGGCCCTCTGTCCATCCATGACTTTGAGATCTTCAAATCAAATGTTGGTATTCAAACACATTAGAAAACCCGTGGAAACAGAGCTTTTCAGGTGGTGGCTCCGAGGCCATGGTCTCCCTCTGTCCCTCCAGACTCCACTGACTCTTTTCAGAAACATTTAAAGACAGTTAGACAGGATTTTAGTTTTGTTTCCTGTCTTTTGAATTGCTCTCAACTACATTTGTACATTGTTTTTATTGTAAATCGAGAATCAATTAATAATTGATTATAACTGCTTAAACTGAGAATCAGTTCAAAAAAATAATGAATTTCACTGGTGTAGTATACAATAATATAAGTTCTACAACAATAAGTTATGTTTTTAAGACAAATTCAGTTTGATACTTGATAACTTTTGGTCACAATATCATTTGTGATGACATTTTAATTTATTTTAAAGTTATTCTGTTTCTAAGAAAATAGTTACAGTTTGATACCAGAACAAAAAGCTGTTAAAAATGTTTGGATATAAAATGGCTACAATTCATTTTGTTGAACTCCCCCACAAAAATAATAATTAGTAAACTTAAATTTGATAAACTGCATTGGGGTTTGAGTGAATCGTTACATCCCTATTTCTATTATTTTGATGTCTGTAAAGCACTTGGTGATGTTTGAGTCAGTGAAAGGTGCTATATAAATAAAATTTACTTATTAAAATACCACATTCAGACTCTTTTATAAAACAGGTTGGCAGTATGACGTTTCAGATCATACGCCAGTCGCTGCGTTTCCATTGACCATGAAAATGCACAAATTAGAATTTCAAGAATAAATTTGCTCAATGAAAACACGTCAGTTTGGAAAAAAATTATGTTTTTCAACAAAACGTTTTTGCACTAGGATGAGGTGGTTTTTCGGTCGTATTGAAATTGGTGTTTTTCGCAAAACTGCAATGGAAACA
>NW_013953274.1:123822-131158 GCF_001266775.1 Austrofundulus limnaeus
AGAACAAACGTATTCACGTGACTTTAATAACATTTCTTACTTCATGGAAACACCGCAGTTGTGAAACTGTTTTTTAGACATTAACAGAATATCAACAAAGTTTTGCGCACATTTGCAATGGAAACGCAGCTAGTGACTTGTGATCTGACCGTTCATAGGTCACCAACAGAGCAGGATACGTCCCACTCAGACATGAGTTTTCAGAAACAAGGCGAGTTTCTCAAAAGTCAGGCTGTTTAATGAGCAGTCTCCAACAAGCAAGATATTTTCTGTTTACTGCCCAGGATACACCGTCAGGTCTTAGAAAATGTTAACTTGCACGATTATATTTGTAGAGAAAGCTGGTAAATACAGACGTCAGTTTTAATGAACGTATGTTCATTTGAATGTGGATGGCGAGATGATGCTCATTTCTAAAGCTAATTTTTTTTATAAAAACTAATGGAAATGTAAAGTTCCAATGTATGATAAAGGAATGGAGCCGGGTGAGGGGAGGGGGCCTGGGCTTTTGTTAAAAACATTTTTAGTAAAATAACTTTTTCATTTTGTTAATCTTAAATCAATAAATTAATGGCAGCCAGAGTTCTCTGCTTTAAAATACTTTTGTCTTTTACTTGACAACTTTGGACTGAGAACCTACACCAACACACTCAGTTTGGTAGAAGACCTTTTTGCAGGCAAGATAAATTATTGTGAAACATGTCGACAACTATCAGCTAATCTTGCCTGCAGTAAAACATCATGTCACCTTAAATATAATCAATGCATTAAAAGATAATTGGGTCAAAGGATTTTTAGATTACAAGTGTAAAACAATAGACTTTATTTCGACTTTTATAGTTTCTGGTCAGACAAAAAATTAAAAAATCCTTCCAGTAAAAGTATAGATTTTTTAAAAATATAAAACAATTACAATGAAATTACCTGAGTAATTTGATCCAACTCTGTATACAAGCTCAAATGATAATGCTCCCTTTCATTTGTCCAGTGCTCCCAACCCCAGCCCATACTTACAGTGTACCATTTTCACAGATCAGTTTTGCATGTGCTGGCAGGACATAAAACAAGCCTGCACTACATCATTTATCTCTATTTGTGACATTTAGAACAAACCATGATTTACTTAAAATGTATTTACAGAAACACTAAGCAAACATAATGTAGTGTTATTTAAAAATCTACACATCTTGAAATGTTACAGTTAAACCAACAGAGTATGAAAGGTGTGAAAAAGTTTCATAACAGTTTATTCCAGTCTCTTGTTGCCTCCATAAGATGCCTTTGGCCATGGCCAATCCAATCTTCTTGGTTATTAAAAAGTCGCCCACAGAACCAGCAGTCAAACACCACTGAGCCTCGCCCGCAAGCTGATGAAGTTTTAACTATCTTATACTTCTTTTTGCTTTTTTTCCTCAGTTTCATTTTCAGGAGGAACCGCTCTTGGACTGAACTCTGAAGAGCTCTGGGTCTTATATCGTCGTCATTAGATGATGCACTCCTGGTGGAGGAATTCACTTCCAGATGGGTAAAGTCAGAGAGTGCTTGGACTGTTTTTTGGCTAAGAGAGACCTTTGAGACAGCACCTTTGTACTTGTTGACGGCCTTCATGATATTGGCCACTTCAGGAATGTCAGCATCAGGATGATTGAGCACCACAACGGGCTGGTATCGACGAGGGCATTTGATCTGCTGTCCTGAGCTGAACGGTGCCAGCCTCAGTGTCCTCTCCACCGCCTTGGCAACAGGTTTCCACAACACAACCTCTTTTTCAGTCGGAATCTTTCCTGAAAGTCTTTGTGCCTTATGAACTGTTGGTGAAARATCATCTAGCAATGCTTTTCTGCGTCTTTTCCTCTGGCTTGGAGGTCGTACTGGCCTTGGGGCTAGGACAAGTCTCTCTGCTTCACATGGTTGTAGCTTTCCATAAAATAGAGAAACATCAGATTTCTTGGCGTTTGTCTGTGGATCATTTTGTGTACTGATCAAATTCTTTAGTCCACTGGAAGCAGTTGCATTTGTTTTCTTTTGTGACACCAGGAAACACTGTTTTTGAGGACTTGTGGTAAAGAACAAAGGCTGGTTGGYTGTGGGTGAAGCTCCACTTGAAAGAAGACCACCACTGGGGGTGACGATCTTCAATATGACTTTATTTCCAGAGCTTTCATTAGTTTGACTATGCAAAGTTCCAGTTTTTGCTTCTTGATTGTTTAAAAATAACTCTGATTTGGGTGGAGAAATGTATCGAAGCAAAAAGGCTTGTGGGATGTTGGATTTGCCTGCAGAGTTAACAGGCACAGCCAGAACTGGCTGTGATTTCACTGAGAGCTGAGTGCTTCCCAGTTTGACACCAGGTATGCTGGGTTTCTGAACAAGCGGGACAGACCTTTGGACCAAGTAACACGTGGGTTGTGTTTTTGCTGTTTTGTCTGCTGACGCACTTTGCAGAGCGCTCGAAAGGATCACAGGTCCAGTGAAGCCTTGACTGTTGATCAAGTAATGACTTGGGGTGGCGCTAACGCCTGGCTGAGCAGCAGAAAACACAGTTGTCCTGTTTCCTGCGGACAGTGGCTTTGCGGACGGTATACTAATAATTTTGGTGTTTGGGGAAAGAGTTACGCCAGGGGTTTTACTAGATTTGTCAACCCCCCGTTTCAGGTACGACAAATTAATGCGAGGATCTGAAGAGGTGGTTATGAGTTTGAAACCTGGTGCAGCCTTGACTTGCACTGGCATGGCAAATTTCTTCTCAGCAGCCTTCAGGATGACTGGCTGCTTACCTTCAGGCAAATGAAAAAATAGCGGAGTATTTGTTGTTTGTTTTAAAGAATCAGTGCTTGCGCTTGAAGGTGCTGGTCTTTCTTTGTTCAGCTGAGTAACAGTTGAATGCTCTTTCATCAAATTTCCAACGGAAGTCGAGTTACTTTTTGTTTCTGGCAGCTGTGATGAAATGGGAATGCTATCCTCCTCAACTTTGATGATATTGAAATTTTGAAGTATTGAATCTGGATTTTCCTCAGTCGAAAACTGGTCAATGCTCGTTATGCACTCATCAACCTCAACTTCACCACATGAGCTTTCTGCCAAGTGTACTGGAGACTCTTCCAGTGTCAGACTAAACTGGGATGGTTCACCAGTGGTTTCTTTGTATCCTGAGTAATACGAATCACTGTCTGAGTTCTGGTTAATGCTAGGTGAGGCGCTGAATGTCTCCTTGGAATAGTTGTGAAAACTAAACACTTCTTGGCTTAGTGTATTTTGTGTGCTTTTTCCTGTAGAAGAGGCTCCAGCACTACTGCTACCTGAAAACGCTACAGATGGAGGCTTCAGGTGTTGCTGACCATTTACTTTGTCAATTATAATGTTAGTACTATCATTCCTTTCTGGAGTAACCTGAGAAGGCAAGTGAGGTTTGTCCTCATCTATGATGTTAGAAACATTTTTTTCTTTGCTGACTTCATCATTACAATCAGTCAGYGCCGACTCATTAATGGTTCTGCCGTTCTCAAGGCTTGATAAACTAGTCACATTATCTGCACACACTGTTGCACCATTGCTGATTTTAGATCTATGGCTTGTTTCATTCAACTTAAACGCTGAAGTGACAGGACTTTTATCACCTTCATCTCCTGTTCTTTCCTCTAACTGATTCTGGTTGCCCACGTTATTCAGCTCATTTGTCACTGGACATACAGTACTGGCACGTGTCGAAGACYTCTTTGGAAACACATTTGTTTGTTCGCCAACATTGTGCACATGTTGGGTGGAATCAAGGTTGCACACAGATGTTTCCTCCTCCTCAATCTTCACTTTTACAGCTAGAACACTCCTGTGATCCATTTGAATATTTGGTGAACCAGATAAGCATTCTGAAGTTGAGCTTTTGCAGTCAAAGGACTGCCCGTTCTCAGCTGGTACTTTACTTTCAGCGGTTACAGGATTTGGTAGCAAAGGGCTGTCACTGTCAGCAGTGGAGTGGTTATGAGCAGGCAAGTCTTGCTTTGCTGTTGGTATGACTTTGAGGACCAAATGTTTTTTGCCATCAACCATTTTAAATCCCATCACTTTTGTTGTACAGTTAGGAGGAAGAGAAATTTTGTTCTTTACCATCAGAACAGTGAGTCCATTAGCATTGTGACTTTCCATTTCAGAGCTTGGATTATCACCTTCCTGKAACATAACTGGTCCTGACGGTTCGGTGTTCTGAAAACTTCTGCTCAAATTCATATTATCCTTCTTGACTACAGTCATGTCCAGAAACTCTGCTTCCTCTGAGGACAGCTCATGGTTGATTATTCTGCCATTTTGGTTTGGTACATTACCAGAAAGACAGTTTAGTTTTGCCGCTCTCTGAGTTTCCTGTGATGAGCCACCGTCTTCTGTAATCTTCATTATTTCAGCCTCCTCTTTGTGAACAACGGCTGTGTGTTTTTTAAGGAGCTCACTTCTTGCTGCACCATATCCACAGATCTGACATGTGAAAGGGAATGTACCTGAGTGAGCCATTGCATGATTCTGGTGATCTTCTTCATTTAAGCTAATATGTTTGCACTTTAAACACTTCCAGGGAGTCTCGTTATGATGATGAATGTGCTGGACGAAGGTTCCTGCATCAACAGTGGTAAACTCGCACCAGTCACATTTGAACAGTCCATTTATACTATGACACATCATGTAATGTCTGGTAAGCAAGAGCAAAGAGTACTGGATGTTATCATTGCACAGCTCACATGTAACCAGGGTATTCCTGTGCTCAATTCGATGGCGCTGAAGAACTGGGAACTCATTAGTGACAAAATCGCACAAGTCACATGGGTACGTAGGGAGAGTTCCTTTATGGACGGCTCGAAAATGTTTAAGAAGATCATTAGGGCTAAATGTTAAACTGTCTTTACACACAGAGCATCCGAAACTTAGAATTTTTCCAGAGAAAACAGCTCGCTGCTGAATTTTAACACGACCTTTGGTAGTTAGTTTGTCTTTCTTAGCTGAACTCCCATGATCGTTCCAAGATTCTTCTGCATTGTTATGTGGTCCTTCTTTGAAATGGTTGAACACAAAGTCTTTCACCCTTTCTTTTTCATCCTCTCCAGATAAGGTGCAATTTTTGACAAATTCATGAGGTTTTGTGAAGTTTTCCATAGTTGAAAATCTGCCCTCTGCAAGAAAAGACAAAACACTTTCCATTAATACCACGAGCTTCAACCTTTACACAATTTAAACCTTTCTTCTAACTAAATAACATTTCTAAAGAGCCACAGTCTTGGCTCTTTAAATAACGATGACGTCCTTGATTAGGTTTCATTTATGTGATAATTATTCTTTCATTGTAGTGAAGAAATTATTGGGTTTTAGGTAATTGTACTGATTTTAATTACACTACACATGGTATAGTCTTATGATAGAACTGTATGATTGTCAAATGTGACTGTTTTGCTTAACTTGATGGTTTTATATTAATAGCTACATGCCAGAAACAAATTCAACACATATCTGAATGTTTAATTCTTCATTAAGGTAGATTTTTGATGTCTGAAGGCATGACTTTGACCGAATGACAGGGACTCCCTCCACTGATGATGTAATCAAATATACGGAGCCATGTCCTGAAGCTTTCTGTTAAAACTGAATACTTCCTGATTTCAGCCTGATTTCCTGGTGACTTGAATAAAACCAGACGTCAGCCAAGAGCACTCTTTGGTTTTGCATAGTTACCCGTTAATAATTCTTTCCATGCATTTGCACATTCTCCATATTGTTAAGCACACAGCCAGTAAACGAAACCGAATAACTCCCATTTCTTTCAGTAGTATTATCTGTTGTTTGTTTAAACCACACTATCTCCGTTTACATTTTTAAATTAAAGCCTTTGCACATTTTGAAGGAATGCACAGTGTTGTATAAAGTACCACAAAGTGATACTTGAGTAAAAGTACAAGTATCTTATAAAAATACTTTGGTAAAAGTTAAAGTCTTCTCTAAAAATATTACTTGAGTAAAAGTCTTAAAGTATCTGATATTTGTTGTACTTAAGTATCAAAAGTAAATTTCTGACACAAAATCTACTTAAGTATTAAAAGTAAAAGTACTGAGTAAAAGTGAGCAGTTAGATTTTCCAAAATGACATTTATTGGGAGGTGACTTCTCCAAAAAMTATATTTTCTAACAGCGTGCAGCTGTGATGGGTTGTGTACAAGCTAATAGTGTGTCAGAATGGTATATATTTATACTTCTCATCCAAACACAATTAAATTCACTCTATAGGAGACACAGTTTGTCAGTATAGTATTTTTAAGTAATAACAACTCAGAATAAAATAGGAGTGACAACTTTCTACTTCTTACCTTTTTTAAAAATGTAGTGAGTACAAAGTACAGATAATTGTGTAAAAATGTAATAAGTAAAAGTAAAAAGTATGATGAAAAATAATTATTCAAGTAAAGTACAGATACCCAAAAATTCTACTTAAGCACAGTAACAAAGTATTTGTACTTAGTTACTTTACGATTTTGGRAATGCATATCACCTGCTGCCAGTGATGGAGAAAGTACTCAAACACTTCACTTAAGTAAAAGTACAGATAAACAAAGATGTACTCGAGCAAAAGTAAAATACCACATTAACTTTTTTATTTTGCATTTAAATATACTTAAAATTATTAAAACTACCGTATTTATTCGTGTATAATACGATCTCGTGTATAATATGATCCCCCCTCTTTTTTGAGCTTAAAAAGCATAAAAAATTTAATCCTCAAACTACCTACAATTTCATCCAGACTTCAAGATTTTTCAGCCTTTGCAGTCTTTATACATATCAGTAAAATGATCATTGGACTGTTCATTTTATTTTAACAACATATGTACTAAAAGGTATTTTGACAACAAATACACTCCTGATCAAAATCTTAAGACCAGTCAAAGAAGTGCAAGAATTTGCATTTTGCACTATTGGATCTTAAGAAGGTTCTAAGTAGAGCTTCACAATGTTAAAAGAAGAAATCAGTGCAAGAGACAAGATCTTTTGAGCAGGGAATTAATCAAGGACTCTCACAACGTGCCATCGCTGCTGAAGTTGGACGCAGTAAGACAGTCATTTAGCATTTTTTAAATGATCCTGAGGGTTATGGAACAAAAAAGTCAAGTGGTAGACCCAAAAAACTTCACCAACTCTGAGCCGCAGGATCCGATTGGCTGTCCGTCAAGACACGGGACGATCCTCTACCCAAATTAAGGCCATTACTGGTGCTGACTGCAGCCCAAGCGTAATTTACACGGGGGATGGGGGGGTTATAACCCCCCCAAATAATTTGATCCAGTCAATATAATCCCCCCAATAA
>NW_013953274.1:131791-132897 GCF_001266775.1 Austrofundulus limnaeus
TTTTTTTTTTTTTGAGCTATGGTCTTAAACTTTTGATCAGCTGAAAAAAATCATGTTTGAGTTACAAAAGTTAACTCAAAAGTAACCGCTCAAAAGTTTGTGTCTCTTACGCTGGTTTCTTCTTTTAATATTGTGAAGCTCTACTTAGAATCTTCTTAAGATCCAATAGTGCAAAATGTAAATTCTTGCACTTTTTTGACTTGTCTTAAGATTTTGATCGGGAGYGTATATTTCAGCTGTAGCAGCATCATATGAATTCTGGCATTTTACATATAGTCCACCAGGAGGCGCCAACACAAAAATCAGAGACTTCACATGAGGTTTGGGCCATCTTATGGGGGGGGGATTATTTCCTACTCGTGAGCGCCCCCTCTGGTGGTGAAACTTTTTTTCAGGGATACAAACTTTTCAGAACACCGGTAGACGGMAGCCATTATAACGTGTTTGTTGTGGTTCGAGGAGCGGCTCAGTCACATGYTAATGTCATTATTGGTAGTTCGTTATCATTACTAAGGTGCAGGAATACCTTTTCCCCTTCTTTTTCACATCATGTCTCCTGCTTGGATCTGTTATTATCTCGCTCTGAAGCCCAAAGGAGTGTCAGAGGTGAGCTCGTTTCAACCACTTTTTACGACGCGGTCTCATTTCCAGACTCAGGCATTTTGTGAATGAAGTCGATATTTCAGTTAAAATACATAAGTAAAAATATTTATCCGAGTATAGTACTACCCCCCAACTTTATGGATGATTTTATGGATTTAATTTTACGTATTATACTTGAATAAATATGGTACTTATGTACAAACTAATGTGAATAATCAGAACATTATGAGTTAAAACATCCACAAAATCTCGTACGTGTCCGTATGTAAACATGACAACTCAGAAAGAACAGTGAACAGTAAACTTTAGGCTTAGATCTTGATAAACCAGGTGTTTACAGGCACATTAAACTTATGGCAAGGTTTTAAGATTAAGAACAGTAAAGAAAAGGAGGATTAGTTTTAAGATTTAAGAATTATCAATTATCTTATCAAAGTATGGAAACCAGGAACAAGCACCCTGCGTCTGTCCACCGCATCGCCCCGATCTCCGGACACTTTACA
>NW_013953274.1:135228-136695 GCF_001266775.1 Austrofundulus limnaeus
AGGCAAAATTCAGGCTTTTAAGCCGGGCTTAAAAGCCTGAATTTTGCCTGAAACTCTCAGACTGAAGAAGTCTCTTGGAGGAGAGACGAAACGTTTCATTAAAGAAGAACCCGTCCAGAAGACCTACACAATTTTTTCTTTTTGATTTTTTACCTGGATTACTGAGATGCATCAGGATATAAATCAAAAACATAAGGAACATTATTATTTTGTTTATTAAAGAAAATAAAATGTCTCTTTTGAGAAAGGCTTTTTAAACAGAGTCAAAGGCACATGGAAATTTTTATTTCCCCTTTGGTGAACCCTACAAACAAACAAACAATTCATCCATAAATAAATAAATAAATACGTTTTTTTTTTAAATATAAAGTAAAAAGTGGTTTGTTGTTAAAAACCTCCTGAAAACACATTTAAACATATCCAGTGTCTGATTCTGCAGCTACTTAAACATGTTACTGAGCTGATGTTTCTGTTTTAAGGTCTAGTGTAACGTTAGCTGCCTAGATGTTTGTTTTAGACGTATTTATGTTCTTGCACAGCGCATCAAAGTTAGAACCCTGAGCAGTGTTTCATTATGTTGCTCCTGCGCCCTCCTTTGCACCAAAGTATCTTTTTCTTTTATTAAAGTGAAGCCACACTACAGAACACCGCTGCACACTTTRCATTTGCACACACACTACCTGTGGATTGTTCTTCAGTGCTGTTCAGGGGACTCACATATTCTTCTTCGAAGAGGTTTCTGCGACTCACCTGCGGGTTTTGTTTGGTGGCTACTTCTTCCGGTCGGTGGACCGGATATCAAAACTAGGAATCAAAATTTTAAAATTCGAACAATTTCACTGACGTGTTAGACCCGGTTCCTATCAAAACTGGATGCCCAACCCTACTGAAGAAATTTATTGGGGTTTGCTTATCCACAGTATTCCTGATTTTGCGCCACTACCCATAATTCAAAGCGGAAGCTCTGTTGTCTTTTTCTGATTGGTGCAGTTTATTATTACGAGGATACACCATCACTGTTTATCAAAGCATTTTTCATCAAACTTTGGCGTAGATGGACGCACATCGGATGTGTATATACTGTAAGGATGTTTTAAAAAGCGGCGAGGACAATTCTTTATCAGTGGCTCATCCGTCACTGCTCACGGACTGATGAAGCTATGTCCCGATGTTAGCTAAGGGCTACTACTGACATCAACTACCTCGTCTTTCCCCGAAGACACACACACAAACAAAGTAATAAATGCCAACCGTTCTGGAAGTAAAATTTTCACAAGCCACTCAGAAGTGTTATAATTTTATAGAAGTATTATGATTAGACGGTTTCTCCCCCTTATTCTAAACATAAAATTCACTGGGTGCTAGCTCGTTAGTAACTTTTAGAGATGAACTTACCAACTTTTAAAAACTGTTACGGCCAGAGGGCTTTCTTCTATGTTTATACTAAAGCATGGAATGACATTCCTC
>NW_013953274.1:137584-143570 GCF_001266775.1 Austrofundulus limnaeus
GTGCACAAGCTTCAAACTTCAGCGTTGGCTGCGATTTTGAAGCTGAAATCGCGTTCGGTGTGAACGCACCATAAAACAGCAACAGGGGAAACACAACATTTAGAGTTTAACTCACCAGGTACAGATTCAGTGTTTTAGTTGATATTTCTGGAAGCTGTCTGACTCACAGTAGTTCAGACGAGATGCCTTCAGTAGCCAGCCTTAGCCCAGATAGATAGAGCTCTGGATCGGAGTGAATATCCGTGGGATTTTTTGGTCCACAAAATGAAAAAAGCCAGCAAACTCTCTTTGGTGGATTTTTCAGATTTAAAGCTGCAGCCATGTTAGTTTACCATCCTCCTTCGTCGGCATAAAGTTTAATTTGTAGGACGCTATGCCTTTACTACTACGTCCTGTTCCAAACAAAATGTTTTTAAAGCGTTTCTCAGTTGTCTTCAGTTGTTGTGGCAGCCGACAAATACACAAGATGAACCCGAACTCGTGACTGAACTGTTCAAGCTGCCAGTTAAAGCAAAAACAAACTAAATTTGTTGTTATCATAACTATCTGAATGAATGAATTTCTTGCGCACCGGAAAAAGCAAACAGTGGGGGAGGGCTGTGGGCGGGGCTAGTGACTGTCATGGCAACCTACATAARCTTCTCAGGAATACTGTGGATATGCTGATTTTAATTACACTACACATGGAGAACTGTAATATCTGTTAAATGTGATCACTTTGCTTAAATTGATGATTTTATGTAGATACATGCCTGAACACTGATTCAACACATAACTGAACTGTTAATCTTCATTAGGTCAGATTATATTGTCTGAGGACATGGCTTGAGCAATGGGAGGGACTCCATCCTGATGATGTAATAAAATGGGCGGAGTCATGTCCTGAAGTTTCTGTTATATTGAACTGACTTCCAGAAATACGGGGCCTGAACGCAGCAATGAACTGCCTCCAGACCGAGCTGCTCAGTGTGGGTTGTATGAACTCTTTCACATTCATTTTCCATGCATTGGTACATTTTCAGTGTGGTTCAAGCACAYAAAATGGTAAACGAACACACTTAACAATATTTTATTTCACTACCTAGCAACATMATTTTTCGCCYTATTRTCAATTTAAAATTGAAATGCAGAGTCGTAATTGGTAAGAAAATACATTATTTACCTGTACTCTGTGACCCTAATACCCACGTCTTCAGTACACAATGTCTGAAGCTGCTGTAGAGTGGTCACTATGCCTGAAAGACAAGAAGCAGAAAATTACAACTTTAGTTACACATTTTAATTTTATAAAATGACTGAACAGTACAAACGCAGCATGTGATCAGCTTGTCATCTGCACCAGAAGCAAACTCTCAAAATTCATAACYAAGACTTTTCTGCGTCATGCAGTACTACTCAGTGGGAGGAGTTTTACTGCATGGAGAAAACATCACGTTAGCTCGATGAATTGTCTGAAATGTGTTAATAAAATTAATGAAAGGCGTACAGGCCGTGTTTTCTATTTTATTATTATTATTAAGTTTATTTGATAGGTACAGACACACAATAACAGAATAAAACAACAGTCTCATGCCTGTATCATGGTGTTTATAGCGTGAGAACTATAATTTGCACTTGTCCCCAGATGGACTTTTATAAACAGTATATCTGAAATGTGTCTAAGAAGTGAAATAAAAACGTAATATTAACAATATAAACAGTCATACACATGAATCAGAGACACTACGACATAACAATAAAACATTAGCAWGATCAAAAATTAAGACATGACAATGAAGGACTAAACATCATCAGAATTTAAGACATAATAAAAACATTTTAAACATGATTACAATGCTGTTTTTGACACAGCCAGAGTTTAGTTTGATTTTTAAACATGTTAAATCTGGTCACAGACTTTAAATTGACAGAAGTGAATCCTCTCACAGAGCAAAAGTGGTTCTTTGAAAAGGGAYTTTACAGTAACCATGTGAGACTGCTCTGGTAGATCTACTGTGGCCCTGCCAAACGTAGCTAGAATATTACAATGATGAAATCTGATTATCTTTTCATATAAAACCTTTAAGGCCTGATTCTAAAGACTTTCCAATGGTTTTAGTGTCGTTTGGTGAGTCTGGGACCAGATCGTAGCTCCATAAGACAGATGTGAGAGAATCATTGACTTCAAGAACATCTCTGAACAATAAGATGTCAAACATTTTCTAATGATTTTAAAACAATTTATATTTCATCTAACAGTTTTGCAGATTTTCTCAGCGTGGCTCTTAAAATTTAACTGAGCATCCAAAACCATTCCTAAATATGTTTCCTGTAATATTTGCTCAGTAGAAACCCCATTGATTTTAATATTCAATGGCTGTGATGAAGCTTTCTTTATTGAAAATCAGATTCTTTGTTTTCTTAGTATTAAGGGTAAAGCAAGCTATTGAAGATTATGTATCCTCAATGGCCTGATAACACCTTGAGATCTCTAAAGATGTGCTGAGAGTTTTGCTAAGAAAAGAGAAATCTGGCTTTTTGTCCTGGGCATGTTGCCTCCATGACCTTTGGATCAGTGGTAGATTGATGAATGGTGCCACAGACCTTTAGAAACTGGGGCAGCTGATGGCTGACACGCAACACTGTTTTCTTTATTTTTGGCCGATATGTATTTTCTACTTAACAAAATACTACAGTATATTATACTATTTACTATAAATAGAYATCAACACTAAGGAAGAGTTTGGGAAACGTAAAATATGTTTATTTCACAAGTTAGAAACTTATAAATATAAATGGGTCATAAGAAACTAATAATAAGCACTGCTAATGGTGGTRTAAGAAATATGAAGTCAATAGAAAACCACCACTGTTAAATAATATGATTGTTAGACGGAATAAAACCATTCAAAACCAGAATTCTGGAGTCGGGGTTTATTGTCACCGGAGCTGACAGGAAACCACACACTGCCGGCCAAACAGGAAGTTGATCCATTTATACGGAGTCTTCAATGCCCACGTTCGCCCCCTACTGACCTATGGCTGAATCACAGGCATTCATACAAAATTCTCACCTACTGTTATTATAACGGATAAATATGTGTTGTTACAGATATTTTGGACATGTAACTAATCTATACCAATCAACACATTATAGATTAAACATTATAAAAAGGAAAACCTAAAGCTTTTAACATCAGTACTAAACTCTAAAAACTATAAATTTCTTCAGTGGATATGCAAATTTTTGGTAAATGTTGTATTTTCTAAGGTTTATGGAATTGAGTGAATGATCTTAGTCAATGCAAGGCCGTAGTTGCCATGTTACGTTCCTTTAGGGATGGATACCAAATTCTGTACTTTTATAGGTACTGACCTAATTCTGTCAGTACTACGGAGTACTTATTCAWGTAAAATCAAAGGGTACCATGTTTTGATACCTATACACATGGTGACAGTAGGGAGRAAGAGTGGGGGGCTTTCCATGCTTGTTATGAACACAGAACAGCACACGCAAGCCCATAATGACGTCAGCTACCGCAGTGTAAGCATGGCCAATAGAAAAAGCTCAAAAGAAGGCATTTAGCTGGAGGGGCGTCTGCTTTACGATGCCCTCTTATTAGCTGGCGACGCCCCAGKGCGCCCTGCTGACCTTCGGTCCATTCAGACATTTTTTTTAAAACTTTCTGTAAATTTCAACCCTTAACCGTTAGCGGAGCGGCATCTAGTATAAATTAGGAGTTACCATTACGAGCTCAGCAGACATGCAGTTTCAGCAGGTATTTGTTTGCTAGTTGTTGCTACAAAAATGGTGTAGGAGTCGCGGGGGGTGGTGGAGGTGAGCTCTGTGATGCAGCTCAGCTTGGAGACACAGCCCAGAGGAGGAGCTGCTCCTAAAAGGTGGTTSTAGGACAAAACAGTCATTTTTGTTYCCCTGCATGGCTGCCTCAGAGTCTTACAGAAGTTCACAAACATGCAGGAATGACACAAAGCAGGACTGTGTGTTTTKGATGAGAGGATAACGTTATGATATGCAACCACTGGTGAACGTGCCTTCTGGTGCACCTTCTCTGAGGAACAATGTCCGTCAGGACATGAGGCAGGCCTGTTCCCACGAGGGTTTTAGAGCAAAGCTAAACACTCGTTCACTCCATCGTGTGTTTTAATGTTTTATTTTATTTACTGTCTTTGATCCGTTATTGTGATTTTATCTCTTGCTACTGTTCAGCACTTTATTTATAAACCGCTTTCAGACAAAGTTATTATTATTAAAGCCAGAAACTTTTAATTTTACATGATACTGCCCCTTTAAGCTTTAGATTTTGGGTAAAACATCAAGTCTTTTCTAGTGAACAGGGTCAAGTCTAGGGTTGGGCAAAATCGTATCATGTGCAATTAATAGTCAGAGAACTTTAATTGATTATTGTTTTGGCACTTGATGATTAATCTGATTAATGACGCCAGGCGTTTCCCTGGTCAGTCCGCTCCATGCTCCTCTCTGCTTCAACTATATCAAACATTTAATAAAACAAGTTCTGTAACTTATTTATCATAACTCTAGTTTTACTTGGTCTGTCAACACAGTTTAATAGTTGATGTATAGTCTGAAGTTTGTACTCTGGACACAATTTGGAACAGATTTTTACAGAACTCTTTCCCACCAGAGTGATTTAACTCGGTCATGTGACGAGGACATGCAGAGACTACAGGGTATTAATTGTCATATTACCTGTTATCGGTTAAATACAACAATTAATCATAGTTAATGTTTTTTTGCCAATATCGCCAACCCTAAACAAGGTCTATTCAAGTCCCAAGTCATTGGTRTAAAAGTCCAAGTCAAGTCACAAGTCTTTAGACTGGACTTGAAGAAACTGTTTAAAGTCATAATATGAATAACTCAAGTCTGACTCAAGTCCCCAGCCCTGGAGAGAACTACATGACGGTTATAAAAATAAAGAAGAAGGTATGTTTATTAGCAGGCCCGGTGTGGCTAATCGGGAGGATCTGGACTTTTCCCGGTGGGCCGGTCTGATATTTGGGCCGATATAAGGGCCGATATAGTTATTGATCAGATCACTTCTACGGCTTTCCCTGTACTGCCTGTCATTTATACGATACAACGGCTTGCCATATCCCCAGGGCTGCCTCCGATTGGCAGCTCTTTTCTTTTTTCCTTTGTTGTTGTTTTGCGCTCTGACGTAACACGTTAGCGCTCGTGGTCAGTACTGTTTGAAAGATGGAAAGAGTGAGTTTGGCATGGAGAAAGTTAGAACTAAAAAGAGGAAAGCTCTGGAAACTGATGCAGCTAAATGTGCTAAATTAGCAGCTTCTTCAGTAAAATGTGGTCGTGGTTTGAGGACGATGAAACAGGTAAGACAACTTGTTGAACTGTGTCTGAAAACCAAGTCAATGAATCTGTAGCGTTGTGGCAAATAACATAACGTTATATAATATAAATGATGCAACACCACATAACTGGGAAACTGTCTTGTAGCTTCTCAGAGTTTGAACCAACATACAGAACCATCCAGGCCCAGAGCCCACAGGTCCAGAGTGAGCAGGTAGGATCCCTCATTGACTGAATATTATTAGAATTAATATAATGTTGTAGAGCTGGGCGATTAATCCGATTTTGATCTTGATTACGATTTGGGTTTTCAACGATCATAAAAACATCGAATCATAATTATCGAGGTTCGCAGTTTATGTCGAGCCATATAATTTCCGTGATGCGAAAAACGCAGACAGAATCCAGTCGTGGAATCCAGTGTAAAACGCAGAATCTCACAGAGGTCGCTTATTTGGGCGAGTTTCTGAGGTATTTTGATCGCTGCTGCTCCCTTTACCTGCYCTTACCTGGTAACAGGCACGAGGAGTGAGCTCTCTGAGCCCCCCTCCCGACACAGGAGGAGGGGGAGGAAAAAAAAAGCCGCGACCGCGACTCGCGCAGCGAACAATAAACTCACTAAAAGCAACATCCTCCAAAAATATGAAGCTAGGTTAA
>NW_013953274.1:151224-153155 GCF_001266775.1 Austrofundulus limnaeus
GTGTGTGTGTGTGTCTGTGTGTGTGTGTCTGTGTGTGTGTGTGTCTTCATTACACTGTCATATTTGTAACTAAGCAGTCAAGACTAAATCTTTAAACAGGAGCCCTGCATTAACCTAATGTCTTAAAAAATATGAATATTTTTGTTACAATTAACAAGTGAACTCTACACAACTCAGTTGCGACACAAATGTTTATATTACTCATTTTACTTGTTAAATTTCAACCCCCACCCCCACAAAAAATAAAAAAAGATTCAGTTTTCCAGTTCATAAGAATAAATTTAATCATTTAGCTTGTTCAGTGATGTTAAAATGATTCAGTGTTTTTAATTAATGCCTCCTCAAACCTCACACACATAAATACACACAACTGGAGTTTAAAATGCATTAATTAATACAACTGGTGTCATTTTACTGTGATTGCAGCAGGTTCAGCAGGTGTAATTACACCTTCACAATATTAAATAAATGTATTTATCATAAAATAAGTTTAAATAATCACTGCAGAACATGACTTTTTTTATATCCTATTACTCGATTAATCATCATTAACTAAACGAACGATTAATTGATTACTAAAATAATCGTTAGCTGCAGCCCTGTATATTTTTGTAAAATACACTTAATTACAAGGTTTTACAGAACAGTGCACTATTATTAACGATTTAGATGTTATAAAAACACTTTAATAATTATATGTATTGATGTACGGGGGGCCGATCGGAGCCGGACTGATCCAGTCCTGGAGCTTAGTGTCTCAGTTCTGTGGCCCTGAAGAGGAGGTGAGGACAGGTGGGCAGGTCAGGAGCACCTGGTGATGATGATGATGATGATGATGATGATGATGATGATGATGATGATGATGAAGATGAACACCTGAAGAGCTCATGATGGGACCACTACACAAGCTTGGAGGTTAACAAAAGAGAAGTAGGTTTGTTGCACAGCTCCAACTCCTCATGCAGCTGTGTGACTTTGTCACGAGATGCAACAACAACACTTCAGACCCAACCAGTCAGAGCATCCTCATTTTACTGGTTCTTTCTCCTGGGGGGCTGGGATCGCCCCCCACGGTAAGTTTAAGTTTAGAGGAAAGGCTTAGAGACAGAAGTCCGAGCTGAACATGGACCCGAACCGGCTGTACCGCCTGCTTTCTTCCCACACACAGTTTGTTACAAAAACACACCGTTAGCGAGGAGAAACCAGTTTAATCCCAGTTAGATCAAAGAAAGCCCACACCCACGCGAACACGTTCAAAGTTTCAGGAAAACAAACTTGTTTCTTACTGTGAGTTCGGGTGGAAGTTCTGGTTCTGACCCATCAACGTCCGGCATGCTGGTGAAACAGTTCGGATGAGAAAAGGCAGGAAAGCTTTAGAAACATTGGGCTTCCTTCTCCCTGACGGCGGCCATGACACTACATCCGGGAACTGTGGAGCGCTGCTGCGGGCTGAAGAAGCGCCTCGCTTTGTTCTTCACTACAAACATGGCGACGCTTTTATCAACACAACAACAACACAACTACTTTTACTGAAACACTAACGTGTTCCGGTCATCAGGAAGCCCGTGTGAACGGGTCGTTGTTGTTGCAGCACAAACCCTACGTCATCACTCGCGCGTGCGTGCGTGCGCGTGTGTGTAGGGTGAACAAAAATGGCGGACGGCGTGTTGTTTCTGAAGGCGCTCATGTGAACGTAGAAAATACAGTTGATCTCCATGATTGTCTTTATTAATACACAGTGATTAAATGACGTCACGTGTCCCTGCCTGTCARCACACAACATTAACACAAACTGATGACGCAACTCTAATCTCTACCCGGGATTAGATAATCCCTGAAGGTATACCTGTTCAAGCAACACTTTAATCTGAGACACACACACACACACACACACACACACACACACACACACACACACACACACACACACA
>NW_013953274.1:153262-155552 GCF_001266775.1 Austrofundulus limnaeus
ACACACACACACACACACACACACACACACACACACACACACACACACACACACACACACCTCATTTTGTGTAATTTGAATAAACATTGGCTAAACAATGTGGTAGTGTTGTCAAGATAATATTTAGATTAAGCTTAAAATAAATTATCCATATTACAATTTTAATTTCTCTTTTATTATTACAACAACATGTATTTAAAGTTGCTCACTGTGAAATATGAAATGAAAGAATAATTTAAACTATATCAAATAATACTGTAATAGTTACATACAGTTATATTAATAAACAGTAGTAAAATCCCCTCAGTGTACTTTAGTTTACTTTATTTGCACAGTAAAAAAATAMAAATCAGTTGAAAGAAGAAAAAGATGATGACAGTGCAGGAGAGGCAAAAAGCCCGAGCCTCCACCGGAAAAATAAAAATACATTGAACCAACAATGAAATCCATCAGTTACTTAAATCACAGAAATTTTAAGCAAAATGTATAACAATAAAAGCATTTAAAAGAAAAAAATCACAACATTTTAATTAAGTACAATTAGAGAGAAGGTTTAAATAGTTTAACAGAGGGCCTGCTCTTTGCTAAATGAGAATATTCATTTTAAAGTGTTGCTCCCTTATCGGACAGAAAACTGAACATTGACCAGTTAAGTACGAATGAAATTGCAAATTTAATTTAAAATAATGAATAAAGTGTACAGGCATACTCTGTTCTCTTTCAGACATCCTATAAATAAAAACACAAATTTGAAAAATGTTTATGTTATAAACTGTAAGAATGTGTAAATCTCTAAACAAAAGGACGACAAGGGTCTAATCGAGCTGCAATTCTAACAAAGTGTTTCTGAAGAATACTAATTTTCTGTAGTGCTGAAGGGAAAGTACTTCACCAAACTATATTACAATAATATGATTATGTATCAAACTATAATAAGGTGTAAGCAAACATTCTCTATTGGTGTAATGACTAACCTCCTAATTCTGCCAACAGATTTATGCAATTTACTACAAATCCTATCTATATGATCTTTCCACCTTAAATTCTCATCAACAATAACGCCAAGAAATGATGCCGATGATACTTGTGGTATCTTTATACCATCACTTGCAATTTCTAAACTTTCTTTATTTTCAGTGTATGACTTTTTGTCACTAAAAATAATAAAATTTGATTTTTTTAAGATTTAAGGACAATTTTTTTAATCTGAACCATGATGCATAAGCACTCAAACCAAGATTATCATTATTCAAAAGCAAATCAAGATTTGAATGAGATAAAAGCAAGGTTGTATCATCAGCAAACATTATTGGAGAAAGAAGGTTTGTAACATTTGATAAGTCATTTATGTAAATCAAAAATAACAAAGGCCCAAGAATGGACCCTTGCGGAACTCCACAAAGTCTCTTAGCTCTGTCAGAACTGCAACCCTTAAAACAAACTGTTGTCTATTGCTGATATAGCTGTTTAACCATCTGTAAACAATAACATGAAAACCATACCTATAAAGTTTCTGATGATTGACAGTATCAAATGCTTTTGATAAATCGATGAAGATACAACAGAATTCATTATCTTCAAGTGCAGAGGTCACTTTGTCAACCAGGTGAAGTAAAGACATGTAGAGTGATTTTTTTCTAAAGCCATATTGGTGCTCATAAAGAATTGAATTATAATCTAAATGATGCAAAATACTTTTATACACAATTTTCTCTAATATCTTTGAAAAACATGACAGAATAGATGCAGGTCTGTAGTTATTGAAGCAATGCATTGTAAACAAAGCACTGGGCTGTATCCTCCAACAGTGAATGGAAGCTTGTGTCATGTGACTGACCTATATCAGGCTGTTCAGACACTTACTGAAGGTAAACAAACAGCCAACATTTGACAAGTGGACAATCTTGGAGAAGATATTTGGGTGGACACATAAAAGTGACTCTGATGCTAACGAACAAACGAACGAACGACAAGTAAGACAACTGTCAAGAAAAATGTCAATCAAAAAAATGCAAAATTTTCAAAACACWCTAGACTGGTAGGTTTACCATTCTGTTTTTACAATAACTCTAGTCTAATGCTCAGAATGTTTTTAATGCTAATAGTAATTTATCTGCAGTCCACGATATGGTTTAAGACTTTCTTTACTCAGTAGATCAGAGCCAAATAAGGTAAGATAAGAAAATACTTTATTAGTCCAACAAGTGGGGAATTTAGGTTGTCACAGCTGGAAGTGGACAGTACAGAAATCAGAGCAGCAGGTAAAAAAACAATAAAAACTATATAGAAA
>NW_013953274.1:155787-158033 GCF_001266775.1 Austrofundulus limnaeus
TATGACTTAATTTGTCTTGTTGGTTACAATAATACATAAATATTTGGTCTGAATCCTAATTTTATGTCCTTTTAATGAGGAGTTTTTGATGTCCTTATAAAGAGGAAACATCAAATTATAATTGAATATTGAGATTTACCAGATAAAAAGAAACAAACTTTACTAACTCACAGGGAAAATCTTAAAAATTTTAGGTGTTTTTCCTCAAAATCAACTTTTTTTGTTGTTACTGCTCAAAAAAGTGCTTCAAATTTTAGTTTTATGATTATATTTCAGACAGTTCTTTCAAATGATACATTAATAAGGTATTTATTCATTATGTTTTGACAAAAGGCAATTTTTGTTAACCTTTTAGTCAAAACACTATATTTTCCTATTTCTCCATTTACAACTTTTGGACTTAATCCTCGTTTCGATGTGACGGGTCACATATAATATATGTACATGTGCACATACATACACATACATGACTTTACACACATGTGCAAGTCATTACAACTGCACTTCGATACGTGCCAAATCAGCAAAACTGTTAGACTTCTTCATTTGTAACAGCTTTTCCATTAATGTTGCTATGGTTGATCTATTTTCACCTTCACCAGAGTCCTGTGTCTGTTCGTTACATCCAGAGGACGAGGCGAAGGTTCATGTATCTCTGCAACAAGATGCATCAGAAAACTGAAAAGGTTTCTTCCCAAGTACAGTTTCACTTTGTTTCTTACTTTATAATTTGGTATTGACTGGTCTTCAGTCAGTACCTTTAAGTAAAAAAGTAGAGTTGTAGGTAGTTGTTTAATGTTCAAGCTTAACTGTTATAAATAATCTTCAGCATCACATCTTCAACAAATGCTCAGAGTCCTGTCTGCATTACTTTTATTTGAAATATGCATACACTTTAAATAAAAACTTGTCCAGTGTCCTCATAGCTTCAGCAAAATGTAGTGTAACCACTCTTTTTTTACCCACTGGTGTTTCCAGCAACTGTTGGTCTCAGGTCCTCCAGCTCTGACTGGTTCTCTACAGCTTGAATAAAGAGAGTTTCCAAACACAAAATAACCAGTTTACACAGTGTCCATTTATTATTGTTCACACTTCTTTTGTGACTCAAAAAAGCAAAGATTTCTGCAGAGAGTCATAATGATTGAAAATGTATGTATACATGTTTGTGTTCATTTTCTAATAAAACAATTAGTCAAACTGTTTTAAAACAGTTTATTCACATTATTGTTCATTGGTATTACAGGAAACTGGTCAGTGACCATGTTAACAGAACCTGTAATCATATAACAGCACAATAATGATTAAATTGTTTTGTTTTGTTTTGGTTTGGTTTTTTTTTTTGCATTTTTGCATTTTTGCATTGCAAATGGAACTGACGCTGTGTTTCAGTTTCTGTTTGAACAAGAAAATCTGTCCAAGCCCTAACATTGGTTCATTTGTTTGTTTCTTTATTTCTTTACAACTACATTTATTTCTATATTTTTACCTGGTTAGTTCATCTGCCCTCAACATTTTACGTTATTAGGCCGTGGAGTTAAACAACACTAGTGCGTTAATGATGTTAATTTCATTCAACAATCATGGAAAACAGCAGGTGAAAGAAGAAAATATAGTAATGATTTAAATCAGACCTGAAGTCAGTCACTAAAACTTAAACTTTTTAGCAGCTGATAAATTATGACTTCAATAACATATTTTTATTAGAAAAGGTTCTCTGCATTGAAATATGTTTTTACTGCTTTAAAGGCACTACACAAATGTACTGCAAGGTTTAGATACTTTATACTGAAGGGTTTTGATAAACGTTTTAAAACCAATGTGATTCACTACTGTGAGTAAAGTTTATAAAGCATTTAGTTAGCCCACATCTTTCAGTGTAACAAACAACACACACAAATAATGGGCTGTGTCTCAATTCATGGGCGTAGGYCACATCCTTGCTGGGCCGGGTTGGATGCTCAAAACTGCTGCAAAATGAGACGGTCCAGCCTTCGCCTGATGTCGGCTTCACATGGGTTTGCGTGACCACGTGCTCCCCCGTTACCATAGTGATCAGTTTCATGTCGGACTTAAAATGCCTCGGGACGTGTTTACACGTCTTTTTACTGGAAGAATAAATTCAAACGTAAATAAAGAAAACAATAATTTGGGTTTAGCTCCAGTATCTACAACAGAGATAACACATATTTTTTATAATTATTATGAAAATAAAGTCATAATATGCGAATAAAGTTGTAATATTACAA
>NW_013953274.1:159177-160693 GCF_001266775.1 Austrofundulus limnaeus
ATTTGAATATGTTGTGATCGTGTTTTTTTGACACAACGTTGTCTGATTATTTGTTTGTTTCTATTATTATTTGTTTTTTCTTTGTATTTATTTATTTTTTGTTATTTGTTTGCTGAATTAAATAAAGTTATTTTCCCCTCATACCTTCCGTGTACAGCCAGGTGTTTCTCTGTGTTTATAAAGTAGTCATGATGACCTGGATCACTGTTAGATTAATATGATTTCTTCCAAATTAACTACGTGACTAAATCTGTCAATGCATCTATTAATTACAGCTTCCTTTTATCATATAGTCGTTTGCACAATTTCCATGTCCTGCTACTGATAATTGGTGCTAAAAGATAACTATTTATTTATAAACAATAAAGAAGATGAGGATGATGAGGAGCCTTCGAATTGGGACAGTCCTCCGCGCGGGGCAATGACGTATGCGGCCGACAAATGCGCACTCATGAGGACCCAGCCCCTGGATTGAGACACAGCCAATGTTTTCATATTTCAGCTGTGAAAAGGTTCACAGGTCGCCATCTTGGAAAGGTTGTCCGCTCCACTCAGTGTGATCTGTTTGGCAGGTGCAATGATTCATCAGAGTGTTTAATCAACCATAATTTACTGAATACTGTAGTGATTTTCACACCTTTTCTTTTTCTGCAAACCAAACAACTAACATAACCACAAGTGTGAGCATATTTAAATATTATTATTATTGCACTTAAAGGTAATCTAATATTCTGATGTGATGTCTGACAAAAACAGAGGTGGAGGCCTTCGTGTCCAGTTGTCCTCCTCCTTCAATGCTGTTATTGCAGGTATGACTCCGCCCCCTGTGAGCAAAAGGTGTGAATCAGGGCCCCAATGATACCAACACAGGGAGGGAAAAAACTAAAACAAGGGGACTTTGAGCCCCGCCTGCATTCACCACATACACATAACACGATACCTAAGAACCACAGCATCCAAACCAATAAGTCAGGTGATGGGTCACATGACCCTCTATGAACAATAGAGCTAATCAAGCCTATTGTTAGGTGATGGCCCTATTTTACATGTGACTAACCTGTTTGTCCACCATGTGAAGGCGGAGCTTATAAGGCTGAGTTCACCTGAAACTCATCAAACTAAAGAAGTCTCTTGGAGGAGAGACGAAACGTTTCACTAAAGAAGAACCATCCAGAGGAACTACTGATTTTTACTTTTTGATATTATGATTATTTGTAAAACAGAAGAACGAAGCTTTGAACATTGAAAATATCTGTAGAAAAAGTGACAACAGGAATACCTGTAAATGAAGACTTGGAAAAATCTTAAGAAGAGCATTCAGGGTGTGGAGGTGAATCAAATAAAAAGACTGATGAAAACAATCCTCCCCCACTTTGGTGTTACAAGTGTCAAAGGTATGGACACACTGCTGCAGTGTGTGAAGGACAACAAAGGTGTCCAACATGTGTGTGATCATAGACATGAGGAGTGTAGTGACAATGTTCAACATAAATGTTGTAATTGTGGAGGGTAGCAT
>NW_013953274.1:167345-169293 GCF_001266775.1 Austrofundulus limnaeus
GCACCGATCGTCAGAAGATCGTCCCGACTGTATATTTTGTTTGTCCAGCATGACGAGTACGGAACACAAAACAACACGCACACTAGCAGCCAAACATAGCACTGACCGAGAGAGCAATGAGCCGCTGCAACTACGTGCGCCGCCATATGAAAGTTATAATTTTATAATCCATGTAAAAAAAACTTAAACCTGAATCAGTGGATGAAATACGGAAACATTTTTTGGTGTGGTGATTTTAACTCACACAGCTCATTATGGTGCACCAACAATGACTGTAATGCAACAGTTATTGAAGAGTTAATGGAGAACAAAAATTTGTTTTGTTTAAATGATGGAAGAGGCACAAGAATTAATATGAGAACAAACATGGGATCGGCAATACATCTCACAATAATTTCAAATTCTTTGGCAGGATTTAGTTCATGGCAGGTAATTAAAGATACAACAGTAGGAAATGACCATTATCTCATAAGAAATAAATAAATAAATAAATTTGGATATTGAAAAATATAATACAGGAGGTTTACAAAAATGGTGTTTCAGTAGTGCTGACTGGGAAACATTTCTGTTTGTAAGCAGTCAGGAATTGGAAAAAATTCATTTGAATATGGATGTTTGTCGTGATATTTTACAGCTGCTAACCAATCTACTGTATAAAGATTAAAGGAGGTAAGGTCTACAGGAAGATTGTTCCACGGTGGACAAAGGAATGTGATAAAGTCATCAAAAGTAGAAATATAACTTTTAAAATGTTAAAAAGGAATCATACTTCTCAGAATCTAATTGAATACAAGAGATATCAAGCAATAATAAGTACTATAAAAAGTGCAAAAAGAAATTGTTGGAGATGTTTTTGTAACTCAAGAGAAACAGATTAATAAAGTTTGGACAATGATAAGAAGAATGAACGGGATTAAAAGTGAACATGGTAATCCAGTATGAAGTGATGATCAAATTACAGCAGTAAAAGATGAAGATATAAGACAGATAAAACCTTTATCAAAATATCAGATAATATTACTTTGAAAGGGAAATGACAGTGTTGGAAAATAAAGAGATATTGGATCAAATAGAAGATGTAAATGATATATTGAATGCTCCTTTTACAAGTTAAATCGAGCACTTCAGAAATATAAGTTAACACCAGGGAAAGATCAGATTTGTTATTTAATGGTGAAACATCTCAGCCAATCATCTAAAGAGATTTTATTGGAATTGTGTAATAAAGTTTGGGAGAAAGGAAAATTACCGCAAAGTTGGAAAGAAGCTGTAATAACACTATACACAAACCAGGCAAAGATGATACAAAACCAGAAAATTACAGACTGACTGCATTAGCATCTAATATTTGAAAAATAATGGAGAGAATGATTAATGAAAGATTAATATACTACATAGAATCAAAAGGTATATGTCACAATATCAAAGTGGTTTCAGAAGAGGTAGAAACACTATGGATGCAATTTTAAATTGGAATTTGAAATAAGAAAAGCTGAAGTCAAAGTATTGTAGCAGTGTTTTTGATATTGAAAAAACACATGAAATGATGTGGAAAGAAGATTTAGAAATATAGGTATTAAAGGACGGATGTACAGATGGATAAAAGATTTTCAGACAAATACAAGTAAGGATAAGAAATCATTATTCTGAGAAATTTATTGTTGAAAATGGTACTCCACAAGGGAGTATAATAAGTCCTTTATTATTTTCATTAATGATAAATGATGTGTTTCAAAATGTAGATACTGGGATAGTTTTTTCTCTTTTTGCTGATGAAACAATGTGGAAGAGAGGAAGAAACGTAGAGTTTATTACTAGAAAGATGCAAGAAGCTATTTTTAAAGATGAATAAATGTCATATAAGGGGGGATTTAAATTTTCAGTAGATAAGACTAGACAATGTTTTTTACAAGGAAAAAATTTGGTGATGATATTAAACTAAAGTTAT
>NW_013953274.1:170311-171397 GCF_001266775.1 Austrofundulus limnaeus
GCTTCAACTCGCCCAGGGCACCAAAATGGCTAGAGCCAGCACTGCAGACAAACACAGAACTGGTCCAGGACTGGTCCAGGTGCACCTTCTTCTGGAAGAGACAAAGAAAAAACATGATAGAAATAATAACAATAAACATGTAGAGAAGAGAGACTAAAGACAACAGCAGAATGAGCGTTGAGATACAGGGCCAATTAGATTTACCCCAACTGCATCATTATTAGCAGAAAAGGGAGAATGCTGCTTAATATTAGAAGAGAACAATTAACATTAAATTATTGGGCTAATTTAAGAGGTCATAGACAGAATCATCCAACCCAAGAAACACTCAAACATCACACAGATTCACACACTCAGACATTGTTGGGAAACAGAAATCAGACATTAGGAGTTTTGTTTGGATTGTGAATCAAAAATCTGTAAAACTCAAAATAGATCAGATCAATATTTGTCTAACAGTTCCATTACTAGTAATACAGCCTTGGATACTTGCAGATGTCATGGTAGATTTTACTTTGTTGAGAAGGAAAAATGAGGATAAAAAATAATTTTAGATTCACATGATACAGAATTATGTTAATAAATATTACAGTTATGTTCAAACTGACACAGATGCATCTAAAAATACATTAAATAGAGTGTGAGTAGCTTTCATTACACCAGAATTTAATATCAAAGTTGTAGGGGTTTTGGGTGTACAGTATTCTGAAATGGATAATTTGTGAATTATTTAAATAAGCAAATTATCTGACCTCGAGGCACCACGCTCTTAATTTGATCAAAAATTAACCCRGGAAAGAGACGAAAACCTGTAACTTTATTGTAACCAGTCTCACAATAAATGTACCCAAAATGGTTTGATGAGTTCTTGTCTTATCAGAACCAATAATACTTTATCAAGACACAAAAGTGACATTAGCTTATGTTGGTTTGTTCTCCACGAGCCATTTATTTACAGATTATATGTATTTACAACAATGGTGAGTAATGAATGATGACATGTTGAACCAGGTAAAACTGACAGTTTGCAATCACAAGTGAGTAAACAAACAAACAAACAAACAAACAAACAAACAAACAAACAAA
>NW_013953274.1:172397-176481 GCF_001266775.1 Austrofundulus limnaeus
ATGATAAAGGTGATGGTTATTATTGGTCATAATAAAGGTGATGGTTATTATTATTAGTATTTAAAATCGAAAAGAACCCGTTTCCTCATATATTAACTATATTAATATTAGTCGATATTAATTAGGTTAAATATGAGAAGTTATGTTGGAGTATCTCTACATGAGTTTTCTTCATTCATTCTGGCCACTGTTTACATCCCACTGAGCGTGGACGTGCATGAGGCTGAGCGAACTCTTGCGGACGAGATTATATGCGTGGAGCAATCTTTCTCGGACTCTCTAGTTATAATCCTCTGAGATTTTAATAAAGAGAACTTCAGTCATGAACTTCCTAAGTACAGACAGTTTATTACATGTCCAACCAGAGAGGGGACCACCTTGGATCACTGCTACACTACAGTGAGTGGTGCTTATCGTGCTGTGCCCCGTGCAGCGCTAGGACTCTCAGTTCACGTCATGGTTCACCTGATTCCTGCATACAGATAGAGAGTAAAGCTTGTGAATCCTGTAGTAAGAAGTGGACCAGTGAAGCTGTGGAAGAGCTGCGCACGTGTTTGGACACCATGGACTGGGACATGTTCAGGGCTTCTACAGCCAGTTTAGATGAGTACACGGACACTGTGACGTCTTATATACATTACTGCAAGGAAAACATCATCCTGTCACACTCCAGGGTCATTTTCAATAATGACAAATCCTGGTTCACACCCAAACTTAGAGAGCTCCGTCWGCAGAAGGAGGCTGCCTTCAAAGACGGAGACAGAGACAGCTACAGATGTGCAAAGTATGGATTTAGCAGGGAGGTGTTGAAGGTTAGATCCAGGTTCAACACACGTCTGGAGCAGCAGTTCTCTGCAAACAACTCTGCCACTGTATGGAGGGGGTTGAAAGAGATCACCAACTACAGGCCCAGAGCAACTCACTCTACAGATGATCTTAAACTTTAATGATCTGAATGACTTCTATTCACGCTTTGAAGTCATGGACTCACAACCCCACCCAACCCCTCACACCACTCTGAGTTCAGCCACTTTGGATGACAATCATCCCCCCTCTGCTCTCTCAGTCCGGGAGGAGGACGTGAACAGGCTGTTTTGAAACTTAACCCACATAAGGCTGCAGGTCCAGACCGTGTGTCTCTCCCCACCCTGAGACACTGCTGATGAGCTGGCCCTGGTCTTCGCAAGTATCTTCAACTCTTCTCTGGAGTCATGTYACGTCCCAGCCTGTTTCAAGTCCTCCATCATCGTCCCTGTTCCCAAGAAGCCACRCATCACAGGACTCAATGACTACAGGCCTGTGGCTCTCATGTCTGTAGCCATGAAAACTTTTGAACGTTTGGTTTTATCCCAACTCAAGTCCATCAGCAACCCCCTTTTGGACCCTCTGCAGTTTGCCTACAGGGCCAACAGGTCTGTAGATGGCACCATAAACCTGGCTCTCCACTTCATCCTGCAGCATCTGGATTCACCAGGAACCTACACTAGGATCGTGTTTGTGGACTTCAGCTCTGCATTCAATACCATCCTTCCTGCTCAGCTCCAGGACAAGCTCTCTTTGCTCAACATGCACGACTCCACCTACAGGTGGATCACAGATTTCCTCACAGACCAGAGTCAGTGCGTGCAGCTGGGGAAAGTTGTCTCAGACAACCAGACTATAAGCACAGGATCTCCATAGGGCTGTGTTCTCTCCCCTCTGCTCCACTCCTTGTACACTAACTGTTGCACCTCCAGCCATGACTCCGTAAAACTTATTAAATTTGTGGATGACACCACCCTCATCAGGCTCATCTCAGATGGTGATGAGTCTGCCTACAGGAGGATGGTGGACCGGCTAGTGACCTGGTGCAGCAGCAACAACCTGGAGCTAAACACCCAGAAAACAATAGAAATGATTGTGGACTTCAGAAAGGCCACAGCCCCTCTGACCCCCTCACCCTTAACAACACCTCCATCACCACTGTAGCCTGTTACATGCCCCTCGGCACCGCCTCATGCTTAACAACACCCCCATCACCACTGTAGCCTGTTACCAGTTCCTCTGCACCAGCATCACCACTGTAGCCTGTTACCAGTTCCTCTGCACCAGCATCACCACTGTAGCCTGTTACCAGTTCCTCTGCACCATCATCACCACTGTAGCCTGTTACCAATTCCTCGGCACCACCATCACCACTGTAGCCTGTTAACAGTTCCTCGGCACATCCATCACCACTGTAGCCTGCTACCGGTTCCTCTGCACCATCATCATCACTGTAGACTGTTACCGGTTCCTCGGCACCCCCATCACCACTGTAGCCTGCTACCGATTCCTCTGCACNTTCCTCTGCACCATCATCATCACTGTAGACTGTTACCGGTTCCTCGGCACCCCCATCACCACTGTAGCCTGCTACCGATTCCTCTGCACTATCATCATCACTGTAGACTGTTACCGGTTCCTCGGCACCCCCACCACTATTGTAGCCTGTTAACAGTTCCTCTGCACCACCATCACCACTGTAGCCTGTTACCAGTTCCTCAGCACCATTACCTGTCAGGACCAACAAAATAACCCAGGGCACAGGCAGGTTTCAAAAATCCAAAAGCACAAGGCCTTTAATAAAAACTCAAAAGAGGCTGATAATACAGCAAAAACTCACTTAACTTGGAGGTAGACAAAGAACAAGAAGCAGGACACGACCAGGTAGACAGAGCAATGATCCAACAATGACACAGAGACAAGACTGAGCTTAAATACACAGAAAACTAATGAGGGAACAGAAAACACCTGGGGAGAAACACAAGGGTAATCAGCAGCGTGATGTGGGGCAGCTGAGCAGAGACACACAGGGGAACGTAGAAACACTAGTAAAAACCAAGGCATAAATGACAAACCATCACAGTACCTCCCTCTTAACGATCGTCACCAGACGATCAACAAGGAGAGGCACGGGACAAGGGGAGACGTGACAAGACAGAACTCAAAGACAAAACATAAAAGTTCAGGGGGACGGCCAGGGAACCACCCCACATAAGGCAACAGTCAAGGGGGACTGCCAGGAAACCCTCCATGGCGAGGCCCCGCAGGAGCAGATGTTGAGCCCCAGGAGGAGACGTGAGCAGACGAGGGGCCAAGGGAGGAGATGTGAGCAGACGTGGAGCCAAGGGAGGAGGCGGGAGCAGACGTGGAGCCAAGGGAGGAGGCGGGAGCAGACGTGGAGCCAAGGGAGGAGGTGGGAGCAGACATGGAGCCAAGGGAGGAGGCGGGAGCAGACATGGAGCCAAGGGAGGAGGCGGGAGCAGACATGGAGCCAAGTGAGGAGGCAGGAGGCAATGAAGAGCCGTCGGAGGTTGATGGAGCCAGAGCCTTGGTGAAGGCGAACACAGGCAACAGAGGGAACAAAGAGGCAACGACTGACGACCCAGGCGACATGGAGGCGACGGCAGCCGACCAAGGCGACATGGAGGCGATGGGCGACAAGCCAGGCGATGAGGAGGCGATGGGTGACGTGGAAGCAATGGCAGCCAACCCAGATGTCGTGGAGGCGCCGGCAGCCAACTCACGAACCTCAGAGACCGCCGACTCGGGGCTCGCAAACACATTGTAATCAGATTCTCTGTGATTTTTTTATACTATTATAAATCTTTAAGGCACGATAAAAGAAAAGAAGTCGTTCCACTTTTCCTGTGACAGACATTATCATGATTTAACAAATGCATAAACATTCATAGTTAAACACAAATGAATCACAAACAAAAGAGATTGTTCTGTCCATTATCTGAGGGGTTCTCTTCCACGTTTAGAATGACCTGTCATGGCCTAAATAGAGTTCAGTTTGTGACAGAGTTCCTGTCCTCTCGTCAGGCCTGTCCGAGGCCTGCTTCAAGGCAGTAAATCTAGTTTCTTCACTCGAGGTGACCCCTACAGCTTTATGAAAATAAAGTCCAAGTTCAAGTTTATTTATATAGCACCAAGTCACAACATACGTTGTCTCAGGACACTGTACATAAAAAGAACAATATAAAGAAGAAGCCAGCAGGCTGCGTTGAATAACTTTATCACAGTCTCCCATCCTGAGCAAATGATGGAGAGGAAAAAC
>NW_013953274.1:177481-181535 GCF_001266775.1 Austrofundulus limnaeus
CTTGATTGTGATTTCTGTGACGGGAGGGGTGAAGCAATGAGTGAATACTTGGCTGTGAGAAACTATGACATGACATGAGAGCAGGACAGACGTGATTCATGACATTTACAGGTGAACTTAATGGGACTTTCTCCAAGCTCTTGAATGCATATATCCAACTGTTAAATGTTTCAGTTATTTTTGCACAAGTTGCTGTTTTCTAACGAGGAGCTTAACGGCAAAATTCACAACAGGTGTTTGATCCTTGAATCAACCAAATAAATGTCCTGGTTCAATTTGAGCTGGTGTTTAAACAGTCGTTCCCATCATACTATTCACATTTTGACATCATGAGACCCAGACAACACCCAACAATGGATCAACAGTACCTTGCCATTGGGATGTTTCAAACAGGACGTTCTCAGACGTACGTGGCCACTGAGCTTAGAGTGTCACAGAGTGTCATCAGCAGGTTGCAGCAGAGATACCGAGAGACTGGAGGAGTCACAGAAAGGTGTAGAAGTGGACGTCTTTTGGCCACATCCCATGCTGATGACCGCCAACAACAATGTCAACAATGAACTGAGAAACTGGATGATGAATACCACTTAACTCCAGGCAYGGTTAAGGGAGGTGTGAGGCACCCAAGCGTCACGTCAGACCATTCGAAACCAGTTACATCAGCRTGGTCTGCGTGCTAGACGACCTGTAAGGGTACCTGACCACACCACCAGGCACAGGCGTCATCGTCTTGCATGAGCCAGGGAGCATTTACGCTGAACGAGGKACCAGTAGGCCTCAGTGCTATTCTCTGATGAAAGTAGATTCATGTTGAGCAGAAATGATGGCCGCCAGCGATGTTGGAGATGTCAAGGAGAACGCTATGCATCCACCCCTGTTGTCACCAGACAAGCTTTTGGTGGTGGAGGTTTTACAGTGTGGGCAGGTGTGTCCACTTGGTACATAACTGCCCTACACTTTGTGAATGGTACAGTGACAAGCCCATACCACCTGAATAACATCATTAATCCAGTGATTGTGCCCCTACATGAACAACACAGGCCTGATTTCATCTTCATGGACGACAATGCTCCAGCTCATCGAGGAGGTCGCATCATCAGGGAACGGCTGTTGGAGACTGGTGTACCTCAAATGGAATGGCCTGCACTTTCTCCAGACCTGAATTCCATTGAAAACCTGTGAGATCAGCTGAGTCGCCTTGTAGAGGCTCGAAACTCTGCACCCCAGAACCTCAATGACCTGAGGGCTGCCCTTCAAGAAGAGTGGGATACCATGCCCCAGCAGACAATAAGTTGACTTGTGAACAGCATGAGACATCATTGTCAAGCTGTAATTGATGCTCAAGGGCACATGATGAGTTATTGAGACCCACCATTGTTGTTAACTTTTGTTTCAATAAATTGTTTGAGATGTGGAAATCACCAGTGCATTCGTTTACTTAAATGTCCTTCTTTCATGATATGATATGACTGTAGCATGAACTTTTTACATTTTCCATAAAATTCACCTGAAAGCCAAATATCCCTAACTTTTTGTGAGTAGTGTAGGATGGAGCTTGGTTGTTAAGAGCTTTGTACGTTAGGAGTAACATTTTAAATTCTATTCTGAAGACTTCTTAAAGAGGTTTTTGGATGTTCAGATAATAAAGAATTACAGTAATCCAGTCTAAGACCTGATAAATGCATGAAGCAGTTTTTCTGCATCATTTTTGGACAAAATGTTTCTAATTTTAGTGATATTACACAGGTGGAAGAAGGTGGTCCTGGTAACATTTTTAATGTGGGGGTTAAAAGACATGTCCTGATCAAAAATAACACCAAGGTTCTTTACATTAGAACTGGAGGCCAGATTAATGCCATCCAGAGGAGCTGAAAGGCTACAAAGTTGATCCCTGAGATGTTCAGGTCCAAGAACCATAACCTCTGTCTTATCTGAGTTTAGAAGAAGAAAGTTAAGAGTCAAGGGCCAATGCCATCTGGATTTACTTTACCAAAAGTGATTACTTTAGTTTTACTCTCATTTAGGTTAATAAAATTTAGCTTTATTCAGGTTATATATCATTTAGACAGCTAAAGAGTGGTTCTAATGGAGCRTCCCTGTTCAACTTAATGGGCATATAGACCTGGATATCATCAGCAAAGCAGTGAAAAGTGATGTTATACTTTCTGAAAATGGGCCCCAAAGGCAACATATAAAGATTAAAAAGAAGGGGACCTAAAATGGACCCTTGGGGGACCCCACAAGTCAGAGGAGCTGCTGAAGAGGAGCATTCTACAAGATGAAAAGAAAAACTCCTTTTAGTTAAATATGATTTAAATCAAGATAAAACTGTGCCTTTGATACCAACCAGCTGCTCCAGACGTGACAACATGTTCTGGTCCACAGTATCAAAGGCAGCAGAGAGGTCTAAAAGCCCTAAAACAGCAGAGCTTCCTGAATCAACTGTTAAAAGATCATTAAAAACTTTTAAAAGGGCCGTCTCTGTGCTGTGACCTGGTTTAAAACTTGATTGAAATATTTCACCAATGTTGTTGACTGTTAAAAATCCCTGGAGCTGATTAAAAACGACTTTCTCTGAAACCTTCGACAAAAAAGGCAGCTTCGACATAGGTCTGTAATTTGATAGAACTGCTGGGTCGAGGTTGTTTTTCTTTAAAAGAGGCTGTACCACAGCGTGTTTAAAAGCAGCAGGAAGACAGCCTGATCAAAATGACATATTAATCAAAACAACAACAGTTGGACCAAGAATATGAAAAACAAGGCCTAAAGGGATTTTAGAGGTAATTTCCACCTGAAAATACACAGCAAAATAAATCAAGAACAGCTCCACAGTTATAAGGTCTACATGCTAACTCTTGGTAGCTCTGTAAAGGTAAGGTCTTAATTATAGTTTCTTAAGTGAAACCACTATTGTAACTCTTACTGTGCCTGAGTTATTTGTGACTAAACAAAGATAATTTGTAATATTTTTAGCCTCGCCTAATTATTTTTTTAAATCAACAGTGCAAAACACAATGAAAACTCTTGTGAAAACTCAGAAATGACCTTAGATTTTATACATCTACATCTTTAGAAAAATTGTAGCAAAGTAGGACTGAATAAGTTGAAGTATATTCATTTCACAAAGGTTTTAGTGAGCAGTGTGCCAGGCGGAAATGGCATTTTGGCACAATTTAGCCAAATGTACCCAAAACTGTGCCAAATGTTTTTTTTTAACTTYATAAAAGAGAATCTGGTTCAATAAAAATGTTGATTTCTACTGTAGGACTCATTCTGCATTTGACATAAACTTTTCTTTTTACATTTACACTGTGCATCATCAAAATCTACCATTGTGCACACCATGAAATCATTGAATGGAACCAAACTCCGCCTCAACGTTTTACGCATGAGGGCTGTTATTTATACTCTCGGTTACACACAAACTTCACGTCACCAAACAAAGAGTAACACAGTGTCAAGATATATCCCTGAATTCGTGAGAGCTTCATCTTTTCAAAGATACMAAAGGGAGGTGTATGGAACCAACAGATGAAGAGAACTTCCTGATACTGAAACGGTCCACGACCGTTCAAGTAACTTACAAATGTTTATGTAGCTCTAAAATCATAACTATTCATCCAAAAATAATTTGGTGACTCCTTTTAAAAACATTAAAGACACCTTTTGTGACAGACTTTAAAAGAATGTGGGGAAAATAAGTTTTACACGTACTTTAGCAAACGACAATGAATAACACCATCTGCTGGCCCTGCACAGGGCCCGTCAAGAAGGAACACTGTTTAACGAGGAATTAGAAGGCTGCATATGATGCACAACATCCTTTAAATCAGCAAACGTCACCAACTCAAACTGTTCGAAGGCAGCTGAGGGTGAAGAGGGTGAAGAGGGGTCTGTATCAAACAGAGGAAGGCCTCAGCGCAGAGATTTTCTCAGTAAAAAACTTTAAAAACTTTTCACACAGTGCAGGAGATTCAGCAATATGTCCAGCATCAGAGGGATTCACAACAGAGTTAAAAACGTTAAAAAGAACCTGAGGTCTGTGACTGTTGTT
>NW_013953274.1:182535-182899 GCF_001266775.1 Austrofundulus limnaeus
CATCTTTAGAACTGTTACAGATCAGAACCACACCAGTAGGTGGCGGTAATGCGCACCAAATGTTTTTTTTACCAACCGGCACCAAAGAAGAAAATAAACCCAGAAGAAGAAGAAGACTTCCTGTTCATATGAACCACCCGCAGCTGGGAGCAGTGATCTTCGTGGCCTGGGTTTTCTGTTACTTCTCCTGTCTGCAGACTGTGAGAAGAATGTGGAGCATGAAGTACATCCAGAGTCCTTTAGTCCGCTCTGTGTTTGTTAACATGCTGACCGAGGGAGGAGACCTGTCTGCTGCTGACAACCAGGAGGTAAGAGTCCTGAACAGGAGCACAGCCTCCCCTTACATCTGTATGTACTACAGTAA
>NW_013953275.1:0-1859 GCF_001266775.1 Austrofundulus limnaeus
AAGGAGCGTTGCGCTTACCCTGCTTAATTAAAGTAATTTACAAAACAAATATTTTGTGAACCAGCTAAATTTCTAAACAATTTTACAGATAAAAGAAATTGACTTAATTTGCAAAATGTTTGGTCACACTGTAATAAAGCTTTTTGCATCAAAACCTTTGTTCAATTTATTTATTTTACCTCTGTAAAATATTTTGTTGTGGTTTAAATCTAATGTGAACAGGTCTGTTTGTTCAGAACTGTATTCTGTTAAAAATCAGTATTTTTTACTGTTTTTAAATTTCATCAAAAGCAAGTTCTCACTTTTGAATTGTACCTATATCTAGGTTAACTGTTTCAGCATCTTCTAATTTACAACACTAGTTCAAGTATAATGTCCACCTTTAAGCGTAAACCTTTAACTACTGCTGTTCAGCCATTAGTTTTAGTATTTAGCTTGTTTATGAACCCTACTATCAAACAAAGATTGTAAAAACAGATTGATTGCAATAACATTAAACCTGTTTATATAGGATTTTTGTAGAAATAAACCCTTTTTTAATTGAAATTGGTTTTATTGAATGCATTAGTTTAAGCTTTATTTTATTTCGAATAAACAGAGTTGAATTAATTGTGTTTTAATCGATTTTGGCTGAAAAAAATGAGAAAAGAAATGTGGTTCTTTTGGTGAAAATTGTTAAGAGTGTAATACCTTAAATCAACCAGCAGATGTCGCCGTTGCAAAGGAAGACACCTCAGCTTTACCATTTTTTGATTGACAGCAGCACCGTGGCACCCCTGTCCACTGACAGAGCATCTTACAGGAAATCCCGCCTTCATAGCGCTCCTTCAGTATAAAATGGCAGTCCGTTTTTACAGTGCAAAAAGACATCAAACGAAGCTTTTACACACGAGAAACACTTAGTGAATATATATTCACAGTTTTAAACCTTAGTTTTAAACATAGCGTTTCAAAAATCAACAAGCAATAGCTTCTCACTATGCTAGCGATACAGCTTAGCTTTAAGCTGACGGGTCGGACCGGAAGTTCCGTGTTCAACCCAATATTTCGACCGACCTAGCGGCTCGGCTGTTAAACTGCCCGAAACAGCGTTTGAAGCCACCCAAAATTCTCTGACACACGACAGATCGCAGTTTAATCGGTCGCTCAGGGCGCCGAAAACGACTTTTTCGCCTTTTATCGAGACGTACCGTTCGGTTTTCTCGTCCCGGAAGTGGTTGGAGCTAACGTTGTTAGCCTGTGTTACACTCAAACTCTCCCCCGTATTTCGTTTATTAATTTATGAGTTCTTAAACTCGTAAATGTTAGCGGAAATATGAAAATAAGATGAAACTGCGTTCGCAGATTTAGATCTTATCGATGAAATAGCGTTACGCTATTTATAAGAGCTGAGCTGTATTTTTCCTTTTCAGGAAGTGACGTCATTACCTTCATAAACCGTAAAATGCTTAATTTTATCAGTTTCCATGTTAAAACCTTTGTTTTACGACCCGAAATGACAGAATAACAACAAAATCTGCAGCTTTTTGCTATAATCTGGACACCTCAGTCATAAAATGGTCTTATACATCATTGTTTTGCCAAACATGAGAAGGTAATATAATTTTACTTCCTCAGAATGCACAGAGATATTTTTTCATGAGAAAAATATTTAAACAGAGTTCACCATTCAGGGATCCTGTATGGAAATCGTACGTGCCACCATTTGTAAGAGATGAGTTATTTATGCAAATAACTTACCTTACACTTCTCATAACAAAGTTATAAGAGTAAATCTTACCAAGGTTTCCTCATTACTTTAATATTTGTCTGTGCAAAGGGAAGTGACACAATGAGGGAACTCAGACTGTTCAAGTTGA
>NW_013953275.1:3075-4201 GCF_001266775.1 Austrofundulus limnaeus
AGAGAACTGAAGTCCTCGTGTAGGTTGAAGTGACCCATCATGGCCTAAAATAAGAGTTCAGCAGTTCCTGCCAGTTCTCAGGCCTGTGCGAGACCTGCTTTGAGGCCGTAACTCCTGTTTCTTCACTCGAGGTGACCCCTACAGTGGCTGCCATGTAGCTTACCACATCAGTATGTGAATGTGTAGGGGTCACCTCGAGTGAAGAAACAATTTACTGCCTCGAAGCCGGCCTTGGACAGGCCTGATGAGAGGACAGGAACTCTTTCACAAACTGAACTCTATTTAGGCCATGACAGGTCATTCTAACCATGGAAGAGAACCCCTCAGTTCTCTTACTCAGATAATGGACAGAACAATCTCTTCTGTTCGTGATTCATTTGTTGTTTAACTAAGAATGTTTATGCATTTGTTACATCATGATAATGACTGTCACAGGAAAAGTGGAACCACTTATTTTCTTTTGTCGTGCCTTAAAGATTTATAATGGCATAAAAATCACAGATAATCTGATTACAATGTTTTCATTGTGTTTTTATGTAAATCACTGTTTTTATTTTACTGTGAACACAGTAATATAATTGTGGATTTTTCCTGAGAAAACCTTTTATCTGGACTAACAGAATGGTTCAGAACTGATTATAAAACAGAAATGTTAATTAGTCATCATAAATGTTTTGCAGTGATTTCTCTTAGAGTCTATCAGAAGAAAGCTGAAAAGAGGTTATCATATCATGTTGTTGAACAACCACAGAATTTTAACCTTGGGCTTGCGCCGGCTGGCAAATCTTTATCTTTCTTTCTCTGACTCATCTCTAAGCCTAAGGGTGATACCAAAGTTTGTCCGTTTCTTTTACTAACCCGTATGGCTTTGAGCAGCACACTCTTCTTCCTGATTCCAACCTAGGAAGACAGCTGGGATTCTCTCCGGAGAAACCTCAGTTTGGCTTAAAGTCTGATCCCATGAGCTAATTAGAGAAGACTTCACAGCCAGGGACCCAGCATGCCTGCCGGTGGTCTCAACCTGAGGCCGAGCCTTTAAGTGTGTTGTTAACTCCCGAGGGGAGATTTTATTTTGGAAGGAGGAACCGGATACGGCTTGAATTTTTCTGGCTTGGACTGAAACAGA
>NW_013953275.1:4536-7234 GCF_001266775.1 Austrofundulus limnaeus
GTCTGAACGTTCACTTATTGTGTCACTTTTCACTTCGCACAGTCAATATATCAACAAGTAATGAAAAATAACTTGGTAAAAGTTTCCTCATAACCTTGTGTATGAGAGATGTGGGAGAGGCTTAATTCACCTCAAGCTCATTCTTACAAATGTGTGTGTGTGTGTGTGAATGGGTGAATGTCTGTTAGTGTAAAGCACTTTGGGGTCCCCATGGGTCTTGATAAGCACTACAAAATCAGTCAATTTACCATCCATCCATCCATTATCTATACTCACTTCTTCCTTTAATATCATAGGGGTCACTGTGTAAGGGGCAGGGTACACCCTGGACAGGTCAGATTCCTATCACAGGGATGCAGAGAGACAAACAACCATTCCATTCACTCTCACACCTAGGAACAATTTAGTGTTACCAGTTAACCTAACAGTCATGTTTTTGGACTGTGACAAGAAACCCCTTGGGCACAGATCTCTACCCCAAAAAGGTCTGTGATTTGATCCGGCAAAGAGGCAACAGTTCTACCTTTATATGCTACTGTTCTACTAAATATCATGTACAATTGGATTTTGGCAAAACTAATGTAAAAATGTCACTCTGTAAAGCTTTGTAGCTCAGACATATTTCCAAATTAAAGCATTTAAAAGTTCAATGAGCCGAAAGTCACAGGACTGTTCAATTTTGCAGCTACTTTTGTCATTTGCGTTGTCTCATTAACGTTTTAGGAAGTTTGGACCAGTTTCTATTTTTTTCTTGTCTGTATTGCATGTAGTGGGTGACTTTACAGGTCATATAACACTAACTTTTGAAAATATCCAAAGTTTTGCAAACAAACATATCTTATGCTTCATGAGCACTTCATACTTTGAATGTAGACAAGTTTGTCTTCTTTACACTGGCTTGTTTCTTACTTCTGGACTACTAGGAAACATCAGACAGGACTTATGGTTTTTGATGGACTCAACACAGAGCACTAAGAGAATAAGCCCAAAAACATACTTCCAATATTTTTTAGCTCAAGGTTGTATCTTTGTCTTCACTTGGAAGTAATGTATATCTTTAATCTCTTCATATTGTCAGTTTAAAACACTGAACCAACATACTAGTTCAGATGTGTTCTTTAGAAGATAACACACTTTTTTGAGACAACTTGTACTTTTTGCAATGTGACTAATAGGCTTAATTACTAGTTTGCAGGGCTTTCTGCCTGTCAGTATAAAGTGTTGTTATGTGCTTCTTCTTTCTTTTTCTCCCCAGTGTGAGTGAAAAACACCACACAAAGTGGACGTGTGTTGAATTTTTGGTCATCACAGTGCAATTTTCTTCAGAACTTTTCTAGTTAGGCATATTGTTTTATACAAGCAGTAATAGTTCGGCTGGAGTTCTTTGCTGCTGATGAGTCCATGATCCCCAACAGCAATTGAGCTTCATGCTTGGTGAACGGAGGTTATTTCACTTGAGAGGGACAGATCTTTCTGAAAAAGGTCAAAGTTATTAACACGCTGGGACTCATTGGATCACAGTGGTCCTTGAGACAATTATGAAGGTTGACTTGTCTAAGCCACCTGTCCCACACTCTCCTGTGGTAAAATGATAATGCCAATCAGTGTGTTCAGCTGTGACGTTGTCAGACAATGAAGGTCTAATTTTTAGATGTCAAATACTTGGCATTTATACAATCATTATCTGTCCTTGTCAGACCAAAGTTAGAGAAAAGTTTGCCATGACAAATGGCTAACTTTTTCCTACATTAAACTATTATGCAGTCCCTTCATCAAAGCATTTCTAGAGATTTTTTTTTTTATAATACACTGATTGATGTGTTTTATAAACCACAGATTTTATTCACCTGTTGAAATTGTTTAAAATGCCTTGTTGGAAGAAATCTTTATTATTCAGATTTTGAAGTTAATCTGAGGAAAATATAAAATAATAAAAATGCAGCCCGTAAAAGTCAAGGGCATTTTTTAAGTGCATGTATTTTAATGAAAATTTACATACCGGAGGGTAAAATGTTGAAGTAGTTTAGCCTGCTGCAATATACTGAAATTATCTAAGTACATAAAAAGAGAAAAAAAAATAGAAATGGTTTGCCTGAGTTTTACCCAACTCCTCAAAATCATCTGCTTGTTGTAGTCTGCAAATAATTCAGCAGATAAAATAAAACGGATAATAAAAATGCTAATTTTATTTTGTAAGAAAATAAAATGCTTTAAAGGGTGCATTTCAAACCAGTATCTGTTAAATTTGTGTGAATTCTTTCCAAACATCACTTGTAAATTTAGACACGAATGCTGCATTCATCTTTTTCAGGCTAATGTTTAGTGCCAAACATCACCTAAACATTATGATATTATGTAAAGATGCAATTCAGAAATAGCTGCAATTCAAATATAGTTGTAGTAATTTATGTCTGCAATGGTATGCTGATTATATGGCAATTACAGAGGTTGTCACAATAAGTGAAGGATCCAAGTGTAGGACAAAAATGGCAGACTAAGACTGATGATTAATATTAAATATTTAATTAATGCAGAACAAAAAAGCTGCAGAAAGCAAATTTTTATTATTAACATTTAACATTCAATACACAACATCTGTATGTCAAAAAAACTGTTATTTAGTATCGATATATATATATATATACACACTCACCGGCCACTTTATTAGGTACACCTGTCCAACTGCTCGTTAACACGT
>NW_013953275.1:8785-13958 GCF_001266775.1 Austrofundulus limnaeus
CAGAAGGCCCAGCAGACTCAGAAGGCCCAGCAGACTCAGAAGGCCCAGCAGACTCAGAAGGCCCAGCAGACTCAGAAGGCCCAGCAGAAGCAGACTCAGATGGGGTGGGAGGGTGGGTGTTTGAATGCTCAGCCAGCAGACGTCGAGCATAATCACTGACCCTCCGGTGGCCAGGCAGGAGCAGCAGATCGGGACGCCTAGCAAAAACATCCTCGATCTGCTGGCAGAGGACTTGTTTTGCCCCATAGGTGGAGGACCACCGGAGGATCATCAGCGATCCGGCAATAAACTACAAACAGACACTGCGCAGAAAATTGACGTTCTTCTCTCTGATTGGCCTGGCTAAAAATCTGCCAACGAAATCCATCTCAATGGGAGAAGTCCCAGATGAAGCAGTGAAGGGAAACTAGAATTGAGCGGAGCTGCGTAGGAAGGCAAGGGCCAGGCTATAAATGCTCTGGCTCTTTTTGACATTGTAGCAGGGTCATCATCCCACAGTGAAGTGAGCCTATACACTGAAACAATTCTTACCTCATTTAAATCAACAAGCTCACCCAAAAGGAAATCTATTTCACTCCACTGGATGCACTGTGACAAGCACCAACTGTGCCGTCTGCAGGAACCAAAGGATTTGCTGCAAACGTCCCAGCTCCAAATAAGTTGTTTTGAAAGAAAAGGCCTCAGCTTCAGAATAAGGGACAGGTGATTGTAATAGGTATGTAAGTAAGGCTGTGTCATGTTATACCACACACAGTTACACTGGTTGAATTTACGTTGACTAGCCACCACAACACTATTCACTGTCTGACCAATGTATTAAGTTTATATACCTTTACAAGCTGTGTATCAGTTTGGTACCTCAGTGCAGCAGCGAGAGAAAGGCCTCAGTTATAAAGTAAAATGAGAAGGTTAATTCAGTGCTGGGATTAAAATATTGTCTGCTGAAAGTTAGAGTTGTGTGTTGACCTCTGGAATCTACTGTACTTTAGTAACATTGTCATTTGGCTACAAAAGGACAGACATCTAAAAAAAACACACTATCTTGTAAAAAAATATGTGAGAAACTTGAATGGCTAAAGGTAAAATCAAAACCATCTTGTTGAATCATTTAAAGGAAAATGCACCATTACAAGAAGAGATGTAATATTCATAGTACATTGGCTTTAATGGTTAAAAATTCTGGTGAACATCAAAATATAGAAAAAACATTAATGAAAACAAAACATTTGTCAACCATACATTGTGTAATACATAGTTTACATTGTTACATATTGCTTTGATGTATGCAGATGGTGTTTGAGTTGTTCCTCTTTGTATTTTAAAATCTGAAGTCAGCTGTTTTAGGTGACAGCTTTATGTGCAGACTGTTAAGACATTTTAACCACCTAATTTACTATATTCACCATTTCCTGTATTTCAGAAAAAAAGGCATTTGTCCCTGTTGTATCTTTGTACAAAAAAGTACAGCATATATATATTCTTCATAATTCAGCCCTCTATTATCCAGCAGCTTGTAATAAAGCCTGACAGCAACAATCTGTGGCTGAAATTAGGAAACTCCAGTCAATATTATACAAGACATCTGTCTTAGTTCGGATTTCAGAGGTAATGATTTTACTGATGATGCACAGCTGTGAGATATTATCACCCCTGCTAATGCAGAAAAAAAAATCCAAACTCAAAAGAGACAGAGTGAAAGTCAAAGAGAACTATCCTTGGCACCCAACGAGTAAAGACATTTAGGATTTATTTCATCATGAGATCACAAGCTCACATAGAGTATAAACAACTCTAAGGCAAAGAACGCGGGGGGTGACATCTGAGCAAGCTGCAGACTGACAGACAGGAAAGACAGGAACCACTTTAGAGAACCATGAATAAAAGCAGGACAGTTAAAGGTGAGGGGAATGGAAGGATGCTGCAGCCACCCACTGGCTGGACAGAGGGGAGATGGTTAGCGTAATCAGCTATTGACCTTTTCATTAAATCACTTCTCAGTCCCGCTCAGTGGTCCAAGATAGGCTTTACAGTTCTATACAAAAGAATAAATGCTGGCAATGAAATGTAGTTTATTTTTATGTGAAAAAAATGCAGTTACTAAAACAGATGTTTAAGTTTGGGAGCTGTTTGATTTTACAGAAAATGAATGATTCGGACTATAGATATACTACATATGCATAGGGTAAACTGATGACAAATTATGTAAAACATTGTCCTTCATCAAAAACTTTCTGCACAAATGATCTTAAACAACTTCCTATTTTTAAATGGGACCATAAAGCATTTTATCAGCACAGCTTCAACTTTAGTATCTTTACAGGATGTATTTTCCCCACAAACTCGATAAGAAAACAGATCAGTCATTTTCTTTTGACTGAGGTGGTTAAATTTTAATGACTCTGCATCAACCACCCAACATTTTCATCCATAGATCTAAAACATCAACAGCTGTCAATCAAACTGGCAAGTCTTTTAAAGCTACTTAGACCTGTGAAAATTCAAAGACTTATTATTGCCAACAAAATGTTCTTTGAATAAGACAAAATCTTTCTGTTGCCCCCCCCCCCCAAAAAAAATAAATAAAATAAAATAACTAAATAAAATAAAGTCTGCAGATTAGCATTTTCTTTTTCATGAGTGAAATATTTATTTCTTCACTTTTAATATAAAAACTTAATTCATTATAAATCATTCATGCTGACAAATGACCATATCATCACCACACTAAGAACAACTTTGTTCATCCTATAAATGTGTTGCTGACAAATCTGTTCATACCTGATGTTCATGGCCCACAGCATTTATTGACAGATCAAAATATACTGTGTAATATATTCAAAATCACATTTTACTCTTTCCAGTTACTATAATCATTTGAAAAGTCTACATATGTCCTCAAAAAGAAAAAAAAAAGTTTAATTTAACCAAACTGATGGGCTAAAGGTCCATGTGAGGTTGCAACAAGTGTGGACAGTTGCTAATTTTAAACAACTCCACTCTTGCGCATTTCACAGCAGTTCATGTAAACTCTGTGGTATCAACATTTTACATCATAGTCAATTTTAAATCATATAAAAATGTTATTTTCAAACATAAAGCAGCAGCTGTATCATTCTGGTGCAGCTATGGCATTTCTGCCAGGAATGTCAGAATATTTGCCAGAATACTCATGTAATATAAATTTGACGGCAGTATAAATGTTTCAAAATACTGTTTGAATGAACCTACAGAGTATTTTTCGAGATTGCATTGATCCACTTTTTATTGACTAAGCTCAAACTGAAATGAACTCTATATTTAAGTAAAAAAATGTTCAAAGACCCCTTCGCAACAGGTAAGTCATTATTTGTCAGGTTTGTATCACAATAAAATTTAGGTTTAGCTCCAGTATCAGTGCTTTTGGTTGCATTTTATTTACATTTCATTGCAGCAGAAGTTTCATCAGCTAAATTAAAAACAAATTTGTCAGTCCGTGATGAATTTTCAAATGACACTTTTCCTGTTTAGTTTGCTGAAAGCATGATGAATCCTGAGAAGTCGTTGCATATGTTACGGTAGCCAAAAGGTGCAAATGCTAATTAAAACAATAATAATGCAAGGCGGGGCAAGATGGCGGAGGAGTGAGACGTGTGTCGCGTGGGCTCTCGCTCCGACTGTTCTGTTTGTGGTTCTCTACTGAATGTCCTTGCTGTTTTGAGCATTTGGTCTGTCTGCACTCAACCATTGAGTGATTCTTGCCTGGAAGAGTAGAAGAATGGCGACAAACTCGAGGAAAGGCAAACACTCAAGCTCGGCGGCTGTTAGGCCCGACGCCACCTCGGAGCAGGCTGCAGCTAAAGCCGGAGTTCCAGCACCCCCTTCTCCCTCCCGCAGCGAGGTGAACACACTCTCCTTGAAGTCTGACATTCTTGCCGCTATAAAAACCGATCTCTCAGCTGTGATCAAATCCGAAATGAAATCGGCTTTGGCTGAAGAGTTTACTCTTATTAAAGGAGAGCTACACGCGGTGAGAGCTGAAGTGGCTAACGGCACGATGCTACTTCGTGCTGACTTAGACCACCTTAAACAGAGCGTTAAAGAGGTGGAGGACGGCCTGTCAACCTGGTCCAATGAGGTTGTTGCTCTGCGCACCACCGTTTTGGAACTGAAAGAAGTCGATGGGCTCAAAAAGAAATATGACGATATGGAAGGGCACATGAGAAGGTGCAATGTGCGGATTGTTGGAGTTCCTGAGACGCCAGAATCCAGCTCCACTTCAGCAGTGGCTAAACTGCAAGCAGAGGTTCTACAGATGGATAAAGAGCCACTGGTTGACCGAGCACATCGCTCTCCAGGTGGAAACAGGTCAGGCGATAAGCCGCAGGTTATTGTCGCTAAGCTGCACTATTATCAAGAATGTATGGAAATATTACGTCGAGCGCGGACCCGCGGCCATCTTCGTTTTAAGGAGGCACTGATTATCATCACATCTGACTACATGGCAGCTGTGGCCAGGGCTCGAGCGGCGTTTACGGAGGTGAGGAGGCTCCTTCGCAACCGACGAGATGTTCGCTATGGCTTGCCTTTTCCTGCATGGCTCCGCATCTCTCATGGGGAAGAAAACAAGGAGTTCCTGGATGCCAATAAAGCAATGGACTACGTTAAAAAGAGGATCATCTCGGTGACAGACAGCGAGGACCGGCGTTGACCGCAGGTCCAACYCTCATCGATCCATTATGACTGTCAGGTTGTAATGAACCTTCTAACTTTATGTCCCGCGTTATATCTTGATTTAATTTTAGACATTATTCTCAAGGACAACAGTCCTCTTTTTGTTCTATGTACGAGAGTTTCACAGGGGCTCTGTCCAGATCTTGGTTAGTGCTTTATTTATCAGTGCAGCAAGGAGCATAAACAGTAATAATACTTTAAAGTAAGGGAACCCCCTTTTTTATTTTTTTGTTATTATTATTTAGTTGTGGTGGGAGTCCAGGCAGGGAGTTAAGTCCCCGGTATAAGCACAAATGTGTGGATTTTTTGTTTGTTGGGTTCTCCATGTTTTTTTAGGAGAAAGGGGTGGGACTATACCGGATCTATTTGTTTTGAGAATGTCTTTTTCAGGTTATCTTTTTATGATGGTTTGTGGATATTGTACTACAGTCCGATTGACCATACATGAGCAGTTCTAATATTA
>NW_013953275.1:16583-18849 GCF_001266775.1 Austrofundulus limnaeus
GAGCGTCCAGTGAGAGACGTTTTGCGCTTTTTGGCCGCTCAAAATGCGTTTGGTGTGAACGTACCCTAAGATTAAAGGTAACAATCGGTTTGGCAGTGAACATAAAGTTTCCTTATATGCAGATGTTACTCTTCTTTTTATCTCAGATCCCTTGTCTCGTGTTCCTGAGTTACTTCTTTTACTTCAAAAGTTTGTAAACATATCTGGTTATAAGGTTAACCTTCAAAAAAGTGAATTGATGCCTGTGACCCCAATAGAAAAGCATCATATGGGTCCAGTTCCTTTCAAAATTAGCTCTGCCAAATTTAAATACCTTTGTATTTGGATTACTCACGGTCACAAAGATCTTTATACAGCAAACTTTCTGCCTCTCCTTGTGAACCTTAAGAAGGACATCGCTACATGGGAACACCTGCCTCTATCCCTGGGGGGTAGAATCAACGTGATTAAAATGACAATATTGCCCAAATTACTTTATCTATTTCAGAGCATGCCAGTGTTCCTCACCAGGACTTTCTTCACAAATTTAAATAGTTAATTGTCGTCCTTTATTTAGAATAAAAAACATCCACGGATAGGCAGTAAGATGTTACAGTTACCCCATGGTCTTGGTGGCTTGTCACTCCCTAACTTTTTATATCACTACTGGGCGGCTAACATTAGAGACTTACTGTACTGGTTGAGAGACGACAATCCTGTTCCTACTTGGGTAAATCTAGAGAGGAAATCAGTCACAGCGAGCTCTCTCTCTGCTTTACTTTGCTCCCGGTTACCGTTTAATCAACCCATCTCAATTTATACTTCTAATCCGGTTGTAACTCACACAATAAAAATCTGGAATCAGTGCAGGAGGTCGCTTAAAAGTACATAATTATTATTGTCTGCTCCAGTATCAAATAACCATATGTTTGCTCCTTCACTAATGGACTCCGTTTTCAACACTTGGAGTTTAAAGGGAATAACTTCTCTGAATGATCTTTATATAAACAATAAGTTGGCCTCATTTGAACAGTTAGCTCAGAAATTTGACATCCATAAGTCACAGTTCTTCAGGTATTTACAACTGAGACATTTTGTAATGTCAAGCTCTGGATGTTTTCCTCTTCGCCCCCAACTTCTCTTATAGATGAGATTCTGATGTGTAAGTCTGTAACAAAACGTTGTATGAGCAGAGTTTATTCTCTGCTCAGCTCATTTTCTGACTCCAATTTAGATTCTTTGAAGGGCAAGTGGGAGAGACTTGGAGGAATCCATTTCAGACGCAGACTGGCAAAAATTATTCAAAATATATATTCGTCCTCAATATGCGTGAAACATGTTATAGTTCAATTCAAGGTAGTACATCGTCTACACTGGTTGTGCAAATTCAAAAGGGACTTGGATCCGACCTGTGATCGCTGCGGGCAATCTCCTGCCACACTTCTGCACACATTCTGGTCCTGTCCAAAGTTACATGGATGCTGGCAAGGCATCTTTGACACCTTTTCAGGACTATTTGGACGAACTGTTCATCCATCACCACTCATTTCTCTTTTTGGGGTGGCTCCAGCAGAGGCCTCCCTCAGTGAACATCAGAGGACAGTGTTAGCTTTCTGCTCTCTACTGGCTAGAAGACTCATTCTTCTTCGTTGGAAGGATCCTCATCCTCCAGTATATGGTCATTGGTTAAGAGAAGTTATGTCTTACATTCATTTAGAGAAGATTAGATATGCTGTTAGGGGGTCTGTAAACAAATTCTTGATATCTTGCAGCCATTTATATCTTATGTAGAAAAAAATTCGGCAGATAATTTTGTGTAAAGGTTAAATATTGTTTCATTATACACAAACCTGYTMATTGTATCATTTGATGAATACAAGATCATTTTTTGTTATTTCAGTGGATCCGGTGTAGGAGGGGAGGGATGGGAAGGATTTTGGGGGTGTGCGTTTTGTTTTGTGTTTTTGTAAGTCTGTTCTTTTTTGCGGTTTGTTTAAAAAATTTAATAAAAAGACCTTGATCAAAAAAAGAAACAACAATAATGTGCAGCAAATGAAAAAAAAGAAAAGAAAAAAAACAGAACAAACGGCAATGCAAATTTAAAATGCTGCGTCCATCAAATTGACTGCAAGTTAGAAACTTTTGCAAGCTTCAAAAACACATAATGGAAGTGCGCCAGACCACTAGGTGGACACAACCACCGTCTCATATGGAACCAGACAAACTTTGTAAACACAACAATCTCCTCAAGGAAAAAAACATTTGGAGGCTTTGATAAGTCTTATAT
>NW_013953275.1:18909-21480 GCF_001266775.1 Austrofundulus limnaeus
TAATTAAATCCATATGTGTGACTCAATTTGTCTTGTTGGTTACAATAATACATAAATATTTGGTCTGAATCCTAATTTGATGTAATTTTAATGAGGATATTTTGATGTCCTTTTAAAGAGGAAACCTCAAATTTTATTTGAATATTGAGATTTCCCAGCTAAAAAAAACAACACTTTGCCAGCTCACAGGGAAAATCTTAAAAATTAAAGGCGTTTTTCCTCAAAATCAGTTTTTTTGTTGCTACTGTTCAAAATAGTGCTTCAAAATTTTGTTTTATGAATATATTTCAGACTGTTCATTCAGCTGACACATTGATAAGGCTTTTATTCATTATATTTTGACAAAATGCAATTTTTTTAAACATTTTAGTCAAAACATTATATTTGCCTTTTTCTCCAAACACCACTTTTGGACTTAATCCTCATTTCGATGTGATGGGTCACATTTCATTCTACAAAAACATTCAGGATTTTTTACTGTGCTCTGTGTACTTTTAAACTTCATTTTTTTTGTCATAAAACATTTCACTGCAAGTTGAACTTTGTGAATGTGATGAATTCATTTGATTTGATTGCTCCGATTTTTATCATCTGTTGCTAACATGTTTAATGAAGGCAATGCATTCCACTTACAGAAAAAGCTATTGAACATATATACGTAATTTTGCATTTTAAGTAAAAATGATTTTTATCAAAACCATGAATTTGACACTTTTTTATTGTTTATCAAGGAGTAATAAATTACATAATTTCTTACATTCAATGTTGTCAGTACATCATCATGTCACTTTCCAATTAGTGTTTTCTGGAGAAGGAAAGGTGGCTGAATTTGTGCTTTGCTAACACCATCTCTGAAGTCTTCATGCGAAAGATGATGAGGTGTGTTTGGGAGTACTTCTGTCATTAAAGCCCTGGAGTTAGAGTTGAAATGATGCTCTGCCTTGTGGCGTTTGAAATTTATCGGGCTTAGATGTTTAGGTTCCAGGTTCTTTGCTGTCCCAAAGACCTGTGACATGCAATATTAGTTGCAGTTCCAAAGTGAAATGTGACTGATCATTTAATTATGATTTAAGTTCAGATTTGATATATTGAAATCAATAGGCTAATTGGTAATGAAAAATCAAAACAATTACATTTTATTTGCTTTTCATACATTCCAAACTAACAATCAAGCACAAAAATCAATTTATCCATCCATCCATCCATCCATCCATTTTCTTCCGCCTATCCGGGGTCGGTTTGCGGGGGCAGCAGCTTCAGAAGGGAGGCCAAGACCTCCATCTCCCCAGTCACTTCTTCCAGCTCCTCTGGGGCAGAGTCTGGGCTTATAAACTGGAGGTCACAGGTGAGTGCAATGATGATAATACTAGTTGGAGGACGACGTGACATGGAAACTGTGGCAGGTGGAGAAGAAACGTGAATCATGCCAGTACCCTCCCTTTAAGGTCCCTTTCCTGACGGACCACTCAGTTCACTGGGTGAATCACGGTGGAACTGGGCAATGAGGGTCTTGTCGAGGATGTGACGTGAAGGGACCCATGAGCATTCTTCGGGACCATAGCCCTTCCCAATCCACCAGGTATTGGATGCCCCTGCCCCATCGTCAAGATCTGAGAAGGCAACGCATGGTGTAAGTTGGTCCTCCATCAATCAGTCGGGCAGGAGGAGGGGGCCTGGAGGTGGGTTCAAAACGAGACTGGATTACAGGCTTAATCCAGGACACGTGGAAGGTAGGATGGATCCTCATAGACTTGGGCAGATTAAGACAGATGGTCACATGATTAACCACCTTCAAGACAGGGAACAGACCAAAGAAGCGTGGTGCCAGCTTTTTACAGTCTACCCTGAGTGGAAGGTCCTTAGTGGAGAGCCATACCCTTTGGCCCTCCTGATAAACTGGTGCAGTGATTCGGCATCGATTGGCAAACTTGGTAAAAGTGGTGGTGGCCATGAGTAGTTCGTTTTTTGCCCTTCTCCAAACTCATTGGCACCAGAGGGCAGCTTGAAAAGCAGAGGGAACATGGGCTCATCCGCCAGATGTGATCCAAAAGCTACATGATGATAAATAGGCTACTGGAAGAGGTGTTCCACTATATATTTTTTATTCAAACAAAAGACCAAGGAGACACTCAAACCCCCTGTGAAGATTATGGCTGTTGCTGTGCTTAATTGGTAGTTTGCAGTATCAAGTGACTGTGGGCGGAGACTTGATGGACTCACCTGGACGCAGTTCAGCTGATGAGGTGTGCCTCTATTTAAGCTGGCTGCAGAGATCCATCCGACGCTGGAAAATTCAGTTACCTTTGGTACTGTTTCTACAGCCTACATATACTCTCCTTGAGTTTCTATGCTTAAAGTGTTTTTCCCCTGTGTGCAGATTCCTCGTTAAGACCTCTGAGTTTCTGAAGTCAGAACCTCTCCTGACAGATCTTCAGAAACAACCCTTGCTGTAAGCTCTCTTTGGAATCACCCCTGAAGGTCCTCCGCCTGTCACTCTCTCCAACACACTCCACCTGCAAAACAGCATGCCAGAATATCTGTGGAAGCAAACTTCATCTTGTTGTCTTCACC
>NW_013953275.1:21613-29840 GCF_001266775.1 Austrofundulus limnaeus
GGGTTACTTCTGAAAGTGAAATCAAACCATGTCTTAAGAACCGTGTCATGATCCTTGGCACGCAAAAATACATTTCCTCAAAGGCATTTTTTAATCCAAAAGGACTGGACTGAGAAGAATTACAAGATCTGCTGACACAAGGTTTCACTAGGTGTTTGTTTGCTAATTGTTGCTACTGAAAACCTGCAGGAGTCGCGGGGGAGTCATGCTCTGTGATGGGGAGTTCAACTTGTAGAGACAGCCCAGAGGAGGAGCTATACCTGAAAGGCGGTTCTAGAGCCAACTGGCCATTTTTGCTCCGCTGCCTGGTTGCCTCAGGATAGTACAGGGTTTCTCAAACATGCATGAATGAGTCAAAGCAAGACTCTGTGTATATATATAGTTTTTTTATTAGGGGATAATGTGTTAACATGATGTAGAGCTCAAAAAGTTAGATTTTTTTAAATGATAGTACTTCTTTAACCAAGCTGAAGATTTGCTCAGCTCTTAGAGTCATATGTCACCAATGGTTTCTAGATTTATTTATTTTTTAATGAGCCATGAAGTTACATGAACTATCATTTTTCTATGAACTAAATCTATTATTTAGTAAATACAGTATGTTTCTGTGGGAATAGTGCATAATTTAACAGCTTCAGGTAAGACATAATTATAGGCATGTGTATAATCTCCAGCCCCTCTGTTAGTTGTTTTACTGAACAATGTTATTGGTTTATCACAAAAAATATCAAAGGATAAGAAGCAAAAGTGTTTAATAGGACAGCCATAGCAGCTAGTAATCACTCAATTGAGCTGAGATGTCAGCTAGGCGGATGAATGGAAGTCTCAGTGAAAGTATGATGATCAGAAAAAAGGAAATGCATTTTTGCCACCTTCAACAGCTTTCACTGCAGGAGACTTGAAGCACTAATAAAATAATGTACCATTTTTTGAAAAAAATGTTGAGTCAACAAAGATTTCCAATGACTATTTGGTAGACTGATGTCAAATGTTCTCTTAGAGAAATCCAAGAAAGTTTATCTTTAAGCATATATGAAAATATTTATCAAAAAAGGTTTTCAGGCTTTCAGCATTTGTGAAAATATCTGTAAGTACCGTTGTGTGTGTGCACTCATGGATATTTGTGTTCCGCTTGATTTCTAATAGCCTGAACAGCAGAAGCATCTGCTAGATCATGTAATCCATCCAGATTTTAGCCACATGAGCATCTGGTGCCGCCCACCCCAACAGAGAATCTGTGCTGGGGAAATAGTAAGAGAGGAGGATCTCACCATTGTTTCATTTGATTACAGAGTTGGTAATGAGGGTTTAGAAACACATTTAAATTAATATAACTTTTAGTCATTCATTTGTAGATAAACAAGATTGAAACCAGAATATGTAGATTATTAGAATTATTATTTAGATTAAAACATTTTAAATTCACAGTGAGGCTCCCGAATGGCAGGGACCCACCAGTGTCTTCAGCCCTATAATGTGAGCCTGTGCCACACCAGCTGTCTTGGTCATTACAAAGTGCTGCGGATGCCAACCTCTTGTATGGACAGCAGCTGCCTTAGCAATGTTGAATCCTCAGATTAAAGCAGGGTCCAATCTGCACTGATCTATACGGGGGGATGGATAATGAAGGGACAAACAGCTAGAAAACAGGATGGTGGAGAAAAAGCAGTCAGCAATCAAATGAGGCACAGAAAGTCAGACCAAATGAATTACTACACATGACACATGAGTAGGGAAGCAATGAGCAATGGGCTGTGCTTATTCTGAGTTTTTAAAAGTACTCAAGGATAAACAGCAGGTTTTACTCAGGCAGTCATAGTTGCCGGAAAGTATTCATTAATCTTCTGAAGACCCTTTTTATTTAACTAACATCTGCCCATTAATGATCAGCTTCTTTTAATACCTGAGTCAACCCAATAAAGATTTGGACTCTCCTTTCAACAAGTATGTTTAAAGTCACTCCAACCCATGCTAAAATTTAAATTGTGATCAGGTTTTAGTTAACCAACAAGTTTTTTGTCTCTGAAAATATTGTGGGCAATTAACAAAATGTGTTGGACTGCAAAGGTATTCATCCTCTTGATATTCTTTGTACAGGATGAGTCAAAAGTCTCTCCTCTCCTTGGGCTGCCACCTTATCGTGGTGGAGAGGTTTGAGTGTCCCAGTGATCCTAGGAGCTATGTTATCAGGGGCTTCATGCCCCCAGTAGGGTCACCCAAGGCAAACAGGTCCTAGGTGAGGGATCAGACAAAGTGCAGACCAAAGACCCCTATGATGAGTACCATAAATGGAGTCAGCGTTCCCTTGCCCGGACGCGGTTCACCGGGGCACCACTCTGGAGTCAGGCCTGGAGGTGGGGCTTGTTGGCGAGTGCCTGGTGGCCGGGCTTTCAGTCATGGAGCCTGGTCAGGGACAGCCAGAAGAGGAGACGTGAGTCCCCCTTCCCATGGGCTCACCACCTGTGGGAGGGGCCATAGGGGTCGGGTGCAATGTGTGTTGGGCAGTGGTCGAAGGTGGGGACCTTGGCGGTCCGATCCTCGGCTACAGAAGTTGGCTCTAGGKACGTGGAATGTCACTTCTCTGGTGGGAAAGGAGCCTGAGCTGGTGTGTGAGGTTGAGAGGTTCTGACTAGATATAGTTGGACTCACCTCAACACACTGCTCTGGCTCTGGAACCAGTCTCCTAGAGAGGGGTTGGACACTCTTCCACTCTGGAGTTGCCCATGCTGAGAGATGTCAAGCTGGAGTGGGCATACTTTTTGCCCCCAATCTTGGTGCCTGCGCGTTGGGGTTCACCCCGGTGAACAAGAGGGTAGCCTCCCTCTGCCTACGAGTGTGGGGACAGGTCCTGACCGTTGTTTGTGCCTGTGCGTCTAACAGCAGTTCAGATTATCCACCCTTTCTGGAGTCCTTGGAAGGGGTGCTGGAGAGCGCTCCTAACGGGGAATCCCTTGTTCTGCTGGAGGACTTCAACACTCACATGGGTAATGACAGTGAGACCTGGAGGTGTGGTTGGGAGGAACGGCCCCCCCGATCTGAACCCGTTTTGTTATTGGAATTCTGTGCTCGTTATGGATTGTCCATAACAAACACCATGTTCAAGCATAATGGTGTCCACATGTGCTCTTGGCACAGGACACCCTAGGCCGCAGTTCGATGATCAACTTTATTGTCATTTCATCTGATCTGCGGCCGCATATTTGGACACTCAGGTGAAGAGAGGGGCGGAACTGTCAACTACCCACTACCTGGTGGTGAATTGGCTCCGTTGGTGGGGGAGGATGCCGTATAGTGAGGGTCTGCTGGGAACGTCTGTCAGAGACTCCCGTCAGATGGAAGCTTCAATTCACACCTCCGGGGGAACTTCGAACAAGTTCCGGGGGAGGTGGGGGACATTGAGTCAGAGTGGGCCATGTTCTGTGCCTCCATTGTCGAGGCAGCTTACCTGAGCTGTGGTTGTAAGGTTGTCGGTGCCTGTCGGGATGGCAACCCTCGAACCCGCTGGTGGACACCGGCGGTGAGGGATGCTATCAGGCTGAAGAAGGAGTCCTATCGGTCTTTTTGGCCTGTGGGACTCTGGAAGCAGCAGACAGGTATCGGCAGTTCAAGCAGATTGTGGCTCGGGTTGTCACTGAGGCAAAAACTCGACCGTGGGAGGAGTTTGGAGAGGCCATGGAAAAAGACTTCCGTTCAGCTTTGAGGCAATTCTGGTCCACCATTTGGCATCTCAGGGAGGAAAGCAGTTCGCCACCAACTCTATTTATGATGGGGATCGTGCGCTGCTGACCTTTACTCGGGACGTTGTGGTTGGTGGGCGGAATACTTCGAAGACCTCCTCTATCCTACCAAAATGTCTTCCCATGAGGAAGCAGAGCCTGGGGACCCTGGGTCGGACTCTCCAATTTCTGCTGCTGAGGTCACCGAGGTGGTTAAAAAGCTCCTCGGTGGCAAGGCGCCGGGGATGGATGAGATTTGCCCGAAATTCCTTAACATCCTCAGGATGTTGTGGGGTTGCATTGGTTAATGCGAATCTACAATATTGCGTGGACATTGGGGGCAGTTTCCCGGGATTGGCAGACTAGAGTGGTGGTTCCCCTATTTAAAAAGGGGGACCACAGAGTGTGTTCCAACTATAGGGGGTCACACTTCTGAGCCTCCCTGCTAAGGTCTATTCGCGGGTTCTGAAGAGCAGGGTCCAACGGATAGTCAAATCTCAGATTCAGGAAGAGCAGTCCTGGTTGTGGAACAGCGGACCAGGTCTACACCCTTGGCAGGGTCTTAGAGGGTTCATGGGAGTTCGCCCAACCAGTCTACATGTGTTTTGTGGACTTGGCAAAGGCTTTCGACCATGTTGCTCGGGGAATCCTGTGGGGGGTACTCTGGGAGTATGGGGTACCAGGCCCATTGATATGGGCTGTTGGGTCCCTGTATGACTGGTGCCAGAGCTTGGTCCGCATTGCCGGTAGTAAGTCAGATGCATTTCTAGTGAGAGTTAGACTCCGCCAAGGTTGCCCCATGTCACCGATTCTGTTTATAACTTTTATGGACCGAATTTCTAGGTGCAGCCAAGGTGTTGAGGGGATCCTTTTTGGTGACCTTAGGATCACATCTCTGCTTTTTTCGGATGATGTGATCCTATTGGCTTCATCAGATCGTGATCTCAAGCTCTCAATGGAGTGGTTCGCAGCCGAGTGTGAAGCAGCCAGGATGAGGATCAGTGCCTCCAAATCTGAGACCATGGTCTTGAGCCGGAAATCGGTAGCGTGCCACCTCCAGGTCGGGGAGGAGGTCCTGCCCCAAGTGGAGGAGTTTAAGTATCTTGGGGTCTTGTTCACAAATGAGGGAAGAATGGAGCAGGAGCAGCAGGCAGATTGGTGCTGTGTCTGCAGTGATGCTGGCGCTATACTGGTCTGGCAAAGTGCTCGGTTTACCAGTTGGTCTACGTTCCAACCCTCATTTATGGTCACAAATTGGGTAGCAACCGAAAGAACAAGCTCACGGATACAAGCGGCTGAAATGAGTTTCCTTTGCAGGATGTCTGGGTTCTCCCTTAGAGATAGGGTGAAAATCTCGGTCATCCGGGACGGACTCAGAGTAGAGCCGCTGCTCCTCCATGTTGAGAGGAGCTAGTTGAAGTGGCTCGAGCATCTGGTTAGGATGCCTCCCTGGTAAGGTGTTCCGGGCATGTCCCACTGGGAGGAGGACCAGAGGAAGACCCAGGGCATGCTGGAGGGACTACGTTTCTCGGCTGGCCTAGGAACACCTTGGGATTCCCCAGGACAAGCTGGCCCAAGTGGCTGGGGAGAGGGAAGGCTGGGTTTCTCTGCTTAGGCTGCTGCCCCCGCGACCCGATCCCAGATAAGCGACAGAAAACGGAGAGACGGACGGACAGAGTCAAAAGTCCCAGGACACCCAATTTATTTGACGAAAAAGGGGGAAATGACATCTGAATACCGGAAGGGGGCTTTTATTTTTGCCCCCCTCACCCCTTACAAAAGAATGTCTTGTGTCCTTTCACTTGTACTTTATTTTGTTCATTTAAAACTTGGATTTGTTTTTTTTTCTTTTTAACTTTTAACAGACAGCCTTCTCCCCAGCAACACTTTGGAGCTCATCCCAGGGCATCCTAAGGCATTCCTAGGCCAAAGAGGAAACATAAGCATTCCAGCAAGTCCTGGGTCTTACCCGGGTTCTCCTACTAGTGGGATGTGCTCTGAACACTCCAAGAGGGTAACATCCATATCATATGCCCAAACAACCTCAACTGACTCCTTTCAATGCGAAGGATAAGTAGCAGCTCTACTCCGAGCTCCCCCAGGATGGCAGTAAGCTCCATCCTATGTATATAGTATTTGTCATCCAAAGAGGCTTATACGTAATAGTTTCTGTACAAACAATATTTAATGAGATGCCTTCTTTTTGTTGCATGAATTTAATAACATGATTCTAACTTTTCACTACAAAAATCGTATGTTTGCTTGTAAATAAGCTCTTCATGAAGGACACTCAGGAATAAAGTAACATAAATCAGTGTTTTTTTATTGAATATAAGAAAGAAGTAAGTGGTGGAGAAATTTATCTTGGTGAGTCTCTACTGACAACTGGACTATCATTTTTAATAACACTGAATAAACTGTTGAAAGCTTCTACAGTCACATGTTCCAAAAAAAGAAAAAAAAGCTCTCATTTTTTTTCTTTTCTTTTTTTCACATCGAGTCACCTCTGTCAACACCAGACAGTGCACAGATGTTTTTTTTTTGTTTTTTTTTTGGTGTGTGTGTGTAGTCGGACACCACGGTATCAACTTTAATTTCCAGATCAATTGCACTTACCCAGGAAGTAGGTGACAAGCTAAAAATGGAAACTTGTTATTTGATAAAACAAAGATTGTGTCACATGATTCTGTCAGTGTATATGGCAGGAAGTGAGCAGGTACCTTTTTTTCCAACCTCACGCTGAAATGAAAATGTTGAAAAGCTTTTGAACAGGTTGCTAGAACTTTGCAGGTGATGACATCTAATTATCACCTTGCCAAGGTATTGTTGTTGTTTATAATTAAACCCATTTTTACCAACAAGGAAAGCTTCAGGCTTATGCTAGCTCACTTATTTGTGCTTTGGATTTATTTTATCATAAAGATACATGTAAATCTTCTTTTTTAAATTAGCTGGTTTAATAAGCTTAGTGTTAATGTTCAAAAAAAGTGCATAATGACCTTTTGTAGGAACAAAAAACACCTAATGATATATAAATTGCTTGAGTTTTAGAGAAAATGTGCATTGTGGCAAAGGAAATCACTACAGCTGAAAGGACCAATCAGACTAAACCTAATTTTCAGGTAATGTGGAGCTAATTTGTAAGGCCCATTGACAATGCAGTGCATAAACTGAAAGTGCAGCAAATATGAATCAAGAATATTAAATGACTCATTTGACAAGGAGCTGAATTTACTGTAGAATAACAAATTACTAAGATCACATGAGAAAAAAAATCAAAGTAGTTTTTTTTTTTAAAAAAAAAAAAAAAAAAAAAAAAAAAAAATTTTTTTTTTTTTTTTTTTTTTTTTTTTTTTTTAATAGCACTCAGGGGTAGTGTTGGGGATGACTCTACTACTACAACAATTAAATTATCTCACTCTCTGCAGAATTCATTTATTTATTTATTTTTTTACAATTTTTTTTTGGTTGTGGTGGCCATCCCAAATTGAGTTGACTCCAAAAGTTAATCAGTTGCAATGTTCAACCAACGATTTCAAATAAATGTGTCCAGTGGTTTATGAGATACGACCAATACAGAGCTGGCTAAATAAAGCAAAACCAGACCCTGTGTGCTCTGGTAGTGTTCAGACTGTAAGTTAGGGGTTATCTCTCAGCAACTACCAGAGTCAATTTTAACTTAGTATTGGTCAGAATTGGCTTTGCAAACAAAATATGCTACAGCCATCTTCATACTAACTACATATGATGTGAAGTGAAACTTATTTTTAATACAGTGTGTACATCATTTTCATAACAATTTGATTGTGGTATAGAATTCAACTTTAAGCCTGGAAAACACATGCCCCCCCCCCCCCCACACACACACACACACCTTTAAGGTCTGGTCATTTCATTTAAATTGGCTTGCTATCTGGACTTTGACTGGATTATTGCAACACCTTTTTTGCCATTTTTGTTTAGTTTTGTAGGTTGAAAAAGATGATTGCAGATATGACTGAAATGTTTACAGGTCCTGCAGCTGCAAAACAAGTCATATTTTTCATTTAACCACAATTGGGTTTAATAGTTAGCATGAAATGTGAGTGCTTTCATTTTTGTTTTGTTTTTGTTTTTTTCTTGAGATATGCTTTTGTCATAAATGGTCAAATGTCTCAACTTTGCTGCCATCTGTCCAAAGGACATTGTTAGACAGCTCTTGTGGTTCAGTGACATGCAACCTTCCAAACAAACTATGCTTGTTTCGTCTTCAGCTAATTGTCTGATCATGAACTTTAACCTGCTGTTTGGTCTGTAGAGTCTGAGGTTGAGCTCTTGGATTTTTCTCTGAACATTGCACAATCTGACCATGGACTAAATTAACTGGGATGTCCAACGTGTCCTGATGCATCTCAGTAATCCAGGTAAAACAATCAAAAAGAGAAAAATTGTTCTGGACGGGTTCTTCTCTAATGAAACGTTTCGTCTCTCCTCCAAGAGACTTCTTCAGTCTGAGAGTTTCAGGCAAAATT
>NW_013953275.1:30261-31840 GCF_001266775.1 Austrofundulus limnaeus
AATTTTGCCTGAAACTCTCAGACTGAAGAAGTCTCTTGGAGGAGAGACGAAACGTTTCATTAGAGAAGAACCCGTCCAGGAGACCTATACAATTTTTTTTCTTTTTGGGATGTCCAACATTTTTCACATGAATATGTTTGCACTGTAGAATGATGAACTCCTTCAAAGTGAATTATAACCTATCCAAGATTGATGGGCAGCAACATTTCCTTCCCCAATGCCATCATTGCTGTCTATTTTTAAATTTTACTTCTTACTGTGTCTGCTGGTGTTCAAGTGTTTGACATGTGTAAAGCAGAACCACAGACAGGTAATGTATTAAAACATTATTTTTATTCACATCATTAAACCTCTTCTGAACTAGAAATAAAATAATAAATTGACTCATCTGCTCCACATCCCTTGAAATGCTCATGGGGAACCCCCATCTGTTGAGCCTCCTGATCAAGGTGCATCTATCCTGGTTAGAAGGCAGGTGAGCTGATGGGAACCAGCCCTGCTGAGAGTCCTTCTGTCTGTTCTGACAAGATCAGGATAGTACATTTGTGTGATTGTTGTGGGGGAGCTTTGTCAAATTAGTCATATAAAGATTTGTACGTTATGACTTTCTTGTAACAGGAGTGTAATAGGATTTTTAGCATTAGCCCAAACTTTATACACTGAGGAACCAATCACTAATCACTCTGGTTATGAGACAGTTCGGGGCCAGTCCATCCAGTGAGGGAAACATCTCTGCACATTGGTTATTTAAAAACAGGATGTATGTTTGTCTGTTTTGGCGTGAGAAATACAAAGTGTGGTGTGTGCATGTCATGAAATACGTACATGTGTCTCACGGTCAAGTGTAAGACTTGAGAGCCCTGAGGCCTCATGCATCAAGTGTGTATAAAAAGCTTGCACATGCCTTTCCCCACGCCAAACTTCAGATGTATCAAGAATGAAATGTATGTGGAAGTGTTCGCAGCCCCACGCCAACTTCATGGCTGGCCTACGCATGTTCTGTGGTTCTGATTTCATTGGGGACACTTAGAGCTAACGCTGGGAAACTGTTAATGATGTAACAGGAACAGATTCAGCATTATTAGATGATATGATAAATGGCGTAATATCAGAGTGTGAATTTAGTCACAGAGAGGATTCACTGATCCACGATGATGACTGGGTCATCAGCAGGGCTGGACTGGCCGTCTGGCATACCGGGCAATGCCCGGTGGGCCGACACACATTTATGGGCCTGTCATTAACCAACCAAACATATTATAAATAATTATAAATATTGTTTGTCGACGCAATGGCAATGATTGATTTACTTGAAGGACATTGAGCTAATCCAATGAAATGTCTCAGCACTCCTCGTCCCAACTAGCCCCTCCCCAGTCGATCAAAGTTATCAGATCTTGCCATTAGACCCAGCTGGAGTTGGAGAGAAGTAGGGCACAATGGACAAACCATACTGAAAAGATGCCTGAACAATATGGAAAGGCCTCTAATTGGATGCAGCAAAATGTCCTAAAATAATCTACATGTTTCCCACAACAAACCGTGTAGTGTGTGTATATATATATATATATATATATAT
>NW_013953275.1:39229-42091 GCF_001266775.1 Austrofundulus limnaeus
TGTGTGTGTGTGTGTGTGTGTGTGTGTGTGTGTGTGTGTGTGTGTGTGTGTGTGTGTGTGTGCCCATGTTTTTGCTACTTGGTAGGGACTTTTTTTCAGGAAAATGCAGCCTCGTGGGGACTGGACGCTCCTTGTAGGGACCAAAGCCCAGTTCCCACAACTTTGGAGGCTGATTTTGGGTGGGGGTGTTGGGTTTAGGTGTGAATTGAGTTTAGGTTAGTTTTAGGGTCAGGCATGTACCTGTGAGGTTAATTTTAGGGTAAATGGTCAGGGTTAGGATATAAAATTACCAAAAAATGAATGGAAGTCAATGCAAAGTCCCCACAAGGATAGAGAAACATGGTAAGTGTGTGTGGGTGGGTGTGCATTTTAGGTTTGCTAAGTGTTATAGTTGTGTTGTGTGTATGTAAATTTAACTCTTAAAAACACTGTAGCTTGTTAATAAAACAAAAAAAAATCTAATTTGACAGTTATTTTCACACAGCTAGTAGGTGTTTTAAAACATAACCTTGTTTTCATTGTTCAAATTACAGAAGGTAGTAGGGTCAGCTTCACCCACCCAAAAAATAGACCTAACCAGTCTCTCTACTTTTTTCTCAACCAAATAGAAGTAAAATCACCATGTCAAGTGGTTTGTAGCATTTACACTTTTTATATTATATGTGGTCAAATATTTAACAATAACATTCTTGTATTTACTATCCTTAAATGGGACTTATCAAAACACGAAGAAAATGAAGACAATAAACCTGTAGAAATGCAGATTTGCAGAATTGAAAAGCTAGAAGTCTATGACGTTATTTGGCAGTTCCACAGCAAATACTGATATTCTTGTTCAGAAAACATGCAAACTGAACGGACAGGAAAATATGACCCAAACAGAATATAAAGCCATGATGTCCTCTTTAAGCTTAAGCTCTCACTAGTGTCAGTTACTTTTGCCAATAATTGAACCTCTCTAGGGATGTCCTGGGTGTTTGCAGCGCGGACGTCTTCTAATGAGCGAGTTGGAAGTTTGATTCCAGTAGTATGCAGTCACAGGTCAAAGTATCCCTGGGCAGGACCCTGAAACCCTCATTGCCTTCGATGTACACACCATAGCTGCTAAAGCACCGATTAGTCTCAGATTAGATTGGTAGAAACTTAGTGGAGTACTGTGTGGCTAGAAAGGCACTATGGCACAGAATATTTACAACGAAAAAAACAATTGTAAATTTGTCACACTTTTTCCTATTTTATTTTCATTTTTCTTAAAGAAAACAAAAGATACATGTTTTTATATTCTTTCCATTTAACTGTTAAATTAATAAACAATTCTGGAGCTTCTGCCACTGATGGCATAAAACCAGATCAGCACTCCGTTAGTATTGCTTCCTCTTATGTGTTGTTTTGAATTTTTGGAGGTTGTACATTGTGTATATCTGGTTTAGTTTTACATTGAGGATCTGTTTTGCTGACACTTCTGATTCAGAATATTTTCCTGATGACATGTGACTGTAAATATTCACGTGTGATTCAAGACTTTTTAATTGGTAGAATAAATTGGATTTTTCAAATCTTTGTATACAATAATTACAAACAATGATTATAACTCAGTACAGCACCTTGATGAAACAGGTCTGCCTTTTCATGGACCCCCCCCCCCACACACACACACACACACACACACCATTCTGTGATCTACCCTCTTCGTGGTCACTGTAAAATTCACACACTGCATGAAAAAAATTGTGTTTATCAATCCCAGCTATATTTAATTACAACAAAAAGCTTTCATTTTTAAAAGAAATATGTGATTTCTTTCAGGAAAACGTTTCCACATTTATTATGTTTGTTCAACAAGTAAGGTTTTTGGAGTGGGTGGGCAATGGAGCCAGGTGAGGACTGGGCATCTGTGGCAAAGCGCTGAAGTAACAGCTGTTGTGTGGTCTGCCAGGAGGAGGCTGGGCGGTCTGCCTGCAGTGACTGATTGACAGAGGGGTAAAATGGTGATTCATGTCAGGAGAATCCCTGCCGTGTGATGGATGGACGACTCTTGAGCACATTTAGATGCACGGCATAACTCTGGTTCAACATAAGCTAATTCTGCTTGCTAATGCTTACATGGTACAACTTTTTAAACCTAAAGACAAGTGTAATCTATGAATACTCTTGTTTCATTATATTTTTCTTTAACCTGTGCCATTACTCACAGATGATCTACATGTTTGACAATGCAGATACACTTGAAGTTTGAGTTTTTTGTTTTATTTTTTCAGTTATTTTTAGAAAATTTTGTTCTTGATGAACAAATGTTTTGTTTTGTTGCAGTTGTGCTTCATTGTTTTGATTTAAAAAAGGATGAATCACAAGAGGACAAAATCACAGTTTTTTTTTTAGAAAATGTTTCATCTGCCAATTCAGTTGTTCAATCATCAGTCAGCCAGATGTTTCATAATCATACAGGGTCATTTACTCCTCAGGCTGTACTGAAAGAAAACAAAATAAATAAAATCAATTATTTATTAGGAGAGAAATCCTTTCTTTTTAAAATATGGCAAAATAATATCCTGAGAAGAATTGTTAGAAAATAGTCTCATCCAAATTATTCTTCTTGTACATATTCAGTTATATTGGAAGCTGCAGTTATGCTATAGTAAAAATCAAATGTTTTCGTTTTAGTAATCATAATTATAAATTAACCTGAACTGAACAATCACTCTAACATAAAGCTGCTGATTCAATGTCATTGTAAAAAAATAAAATAAAAATGTTGTTCAAACTTTAACAGCTGATCATTTCACTCTGACATACACTCACCGGCCACTTTATTAGGTACACCTGTCCAACTGCTCGTTAACACTTAATTTCTAATCAGCCAAT
>NW_013953275.1:43076-47853 GCF_001266775.1 Austrofundulus limnaeus
TGCCACGAAGAATTGAGGCAGTTCTGAAGGCAAAAGGGGGTCCAACCCGTTACTAGCGTGGTGTACCTAATAAAGTGGCCGGTGAGTGTAAGTGCCATACAACACCAGTATGATAAGTATCCTCTTATGGAATATTTATAATCCACTGAGTTGGGCCTATATTGATATGCAGTTATCAAAAAAGTTAATCAAGTTAACTATTTTTCTTGAAAGATTTTTTATCACTTCATTAAGAGGTTTGTCAAATCTCATCAACTACAATCAAATGTCAAAGAGCTTGTTTCATTTAAGAAATGACTAAAAACAAGATGTTTTGAAAACTATTTCACTTGCCATGATTTTCAAGATGCATTGTCTTAAAACAAGTTGTTACTGTATTTAATTCAATTCACCTCTTTAGATGGTTCTGACTTCAATTAAGTTTGAGCGGTTTTAGAAAAATGTATTTTTTTAAGTGAATAAATATATTTTTTTAAAACACCTGGCTGGAGTTTTGAGCAGTTAATGTAATAAAATTCCATAGCTGAACAAATGTCACTTTGCTTCTTTTTTAAAATCTTTAAAAAGTTGTTTCTCTTCTAATGGATGTTGTTTCAGACTTTCAACTTATGTTCTCAGTAAAAAGTTAAACAAGTATGCAAGTAAAGAACAGAAGGAGGATGGTGGAAAATATTATGCAAACTGTTTTGCTGTTTGAGGCTCTGATTTGTGGCTGTTTTGTTACAGAGCAACATCTTGCAAAATAGTCACAAACCTAAATTTGCTTTTAATCGAGTGGGAAGTGGAAGGGGGGTTAAAACTCTGCACATGTCAGTACTTCTATTCTGAATAAAAGCCTAGTGCATGTAAACACTCTTCATGATCAGATTAATTATTTCCTGCCCATGTAAACAATACATCGGTGGTTTAATCTGAATACATTTCAATCCAATCAAATAATTTTGTGCATTTAAACATATTTACTATGATGGTCAGGAAACAAACCTGCATCTATGCAACAAGTTTCTCCTCAGAAACAGTTCTTAGCCCAGGACGATCATTATTACATTTTCTAGTCATTGATATATCTTAAAACTTCTGCTGTGCAATTTATTTTGCTTGTTTGTTTGAGTTGTTTGAGAAAACTTTGTATTAAAAAAAATATGATTCACATTTTAGCATAAATGCTGCTCCACTATATACATAATTCAGCAGAGACAAAGTCTTTTCTGTGTATTTTTGTTTGTTTGTTTGTTTTTAACCAAGTCAGAGTAGTATAGAAAATCATCATGGACTTGAGAATTTTTATTTAAATGTATTTTTAGCAACTTAGCTGATGAAATTTATGCAGAAGTGATGTGTTAAATGTAATGCAACTACAAGTGCTGATAGTGGAGCTAAACCCAAATTATTGATGTTTTTTTTAATTCTATATATTTGCGTGTAACATTTTTAACTGTGAAGTTATTCCTCCAGTGAAAAGACGTGTTGACACATGTCCCAATGCTTTTTAAATACAAAGGCACGTGATATAAAACTGATCACTATGGTAACGTGGTAGCATGTGGTCGAGCAAACATACATCACCCCAAGGCTTATTGCATAGCCGGTTTTATGAAGACTACCCAGACTTCACTGGCTGTGGCCTACGTGGGCCTGAAGACCCTGAATTGAGCCACAACCTACAAAATTGATTCTTCTTCATGCAGCTGAATAATCACCACCTAGCTACTGTAAATAGCTGTAGTGTGTAATTTTACAGTATGCAATTGGAACAAAATAGATGCAAACCACAAACACGGACAAAACCCAACAAGTAACTAAAGTCTTTACAGAAATTTAGTGGAGCAATTATGATTTTTAGAATAGAATAGAAATAGAATAGAATTAGAATAAAAATAGAATAGAAATGGCCTTTATTGTCCCGCAGCGGGGAAATTCAGGTGTCACAGCAGCATCACAGAGGTTCACACACTAGTTATTTTACAAACTATAGATGGTACACACACAAAAAAAAAAAAGAAAAATGAACATTTTTTGGGTGGGGTCGCTCTGCCATGAGGAAGTTCGGCTTAAAGACACAGCCCAGAGACGTTTCTGGTCCCAAAAGGCGTTTCTGGTCCCCACCTGTCGTTTTGCTCCTCAGCATGGCTTCCTAAAAACGCTGCAGGATTTCTCAAACATGCATGAATGAGTCACAGCAGGGCTTTGTGCATGTTTTTTTTATTAGAGTATAACATTATAACATGATATAAAACTCAAAAAAGTTGATTTTACATGATATTGCCCTTTAATCAAACATGCATGCACAGTAAAATATTCATTTTGATTGTTGAGTTCCTTAACAAAAGAAAAATTGTCTGTCTGAGAAAAAAAAATGTCTAAAGCCTCCTCACAACCACAGCAGCAGAGAGAAGCAGGGAGAGTTAGATGGACATTTCCAAGTCATACAAGCTTCAACAAAATTGCCTCATCTGAAGATTTTAGACAGGCAGAGTACTCAAACCGGAAGAACTGCCTTAAATCCCTTCTTCAAAACGAAGAAATTAAGTAGACTGTCAACATGGTTTAGGGAAAGACTAAACAAAGGTTGATAAAGCTAATATATTTTATTTTATTTATTTATTTATTTATTGATGGTGAAAAAAAAATGTATAGCCCATCTGACTGTGGCAGCTTGTAAGTTTGTCCAGTTAAAAGAAATAATTTATTTTTACCATTGCATACGGAGCTTTTATTTTTGCAATTTTAAGAAAAAAACCATGAAAAGAAAATTGTTATATCAAATGAGAATAAGTTATATTAATCTTGTCAAAAAAGCAACAGCTGTTTTTAAAGTGCATTCACTTTAGATTTTCTTCTCAACATAACATTTCAATAACTTTAGACATCGGCAAGCAAATCAGAAAATCTAAGCTCTTACTTGTCATCAAGACTGACATTTAATGTAGGACAAAGCGGGATAATTAACCAATGGGGCGTCACTTATTTGTCATTGTCAGCTATGTGAAAAACTGTTTTTTTTTTTGTCATGTTCTGGGGGAGGTTAAACACCTACCGCTTTCACCACCCTCACCCCTCAGTTGCCTTGGTGATGTTGCAGTCTTATTGATATAGTTGATAAAGAAATGCTTGGGCATGCACCTGACAGATTAGACCTAAAATCCATAAAAAGGTGGGGAACAGCTGCTGCCATACAACATCTACTAAGTCCCCTGACAATCAGCACTTCACAGAGTGGTTCGACTTAACTGTAGGGATTGTGAAAAATACAATTTTCGTTTGATTTGTTTGCTCTTTTTTATTGTTTGAAATTTTGTTTTATAAGTGTTTTTCTAGAAGTACTGATTAAAAAAAAATAGGGATGGCTTTCTCAGATTTTAAGAAGCAAGTCTTTCAATCAACAGAAGACTGGTAAATTGAATCATCAAAACGTCTGTCAAGTTATCATTATGTTTGGACCAGTTTATTATGAAGACCTCACAGGCTTGTTATAGTAAAATAGGATTTATCTTCCCTCCACTAAATTTCTGCACTGAAAGCTTAAATGTTTCATTGACCTCCACTTTTGTTGAGTTCATCTGGTGCAAATGGTTATATTGGGGTTTCAGAATCTATACTAAACAGATTGATTTATATTAAATGAATTTTACATCTAGACTTTTCACCTGGTGTCAATCTATGACTCACTAGTAAAATTAGATCAATTTAAAACTAATTCCATTTCACAAAATTTGAAAGCATTGCTTTATATTAAGTAAATTTATTCATCTAAGGATAACTCCACTTTGTTGTTTTAAAAACTATGCTTTTTAACCAGCTAGTGGGTTTTTATTTTATTTTTATTTTTGGTCTTGACTCTGCTCTGCAAACTTGAGTTCCTTTTTATGCTGCAACTGGACATTCATAAATAATTACTCGAACCTGTTACATCCCAGAACCGTATGAGTTTACATTAATGACCCCTGCATTATGGCACCACTGGAGGCAAGGTGTACACCACAGCAACACAGAAAATGTGTGTCTGACATATCCCATACATCCTACAGTTGGCTGGTCACACAGGCCATCTGTCAACATTTCATCACACCTCAAGCCAGGATACCTGTTTATCCTTACGAATACTTACTGTTATGGCTCTGTGACTACCTCAGTTTCATAACAAAGGAAGGTTGGCTTCAGTTCCCTTGGCTCTTTTACCATAAATTGCACCCAGACAACCAGAATTCATTTTATATCTGCCTTGAAAATGTTGTAATTGTAACAAAGAGGGATGAGTTAGTAAAAAATAATTTAACGTCAATGCATTAGGAAATCCGATGAACCATGTTGATGGGACTAATTTAGGCTATTGAACAACAGCTTACCCTGTGTTTTACTTGCCTACATGGAAATTTATGAGTCCATGCTTGTAGACTTACAGCTGAAAATAACGAAAAAGCTACACCTGTCTGCTTGGTGCAACAATTATCAAGTGTAAATAAATAGACTGAAGAACTAAAACTCATCAAAAATTGTTGAATAATATAGAAGACAGGATTTAGTTCACTAACATGTAATTAGTACCTGCTAATGACAACAAAAAGTTTTAGTCAATTACCATCCTGGCCCAGGTTGTGGCCCAGCTTGAATACTCTGTACTGAGCATTTGTCACACTTTCTTTGTCAGAGTGCTATGCCATTTACAATCCTACAGCTGTTACTCTCAGATGCTGCTACGTTGGAATGGCAGAACAAGCATGCTGTATATAAAACAATACTATTGTTGGATGGCACTGAAATGCTAAAAGTATATATA
>NW_013953275.1:48586-51252 GCF_001266775.1 Austrofundulus limnaeus
GCTAACAGTAGCATCCATGCTAGCTCTGTAAACAAACAAGCCGGCTGATGAGACGTCACGTCTTTTACTGCGCATGCGTGTCACATCAGTGCTGTGGAGCGTTCACACAGGGGTCTGATGCAGGTCACATTTAAAATGTAATGTGAACGTTCACACAAAAAGATCGGATTTTTTTCAATAAATCGGAACTGAGCATTAAGACCTGCAGTGTGAACACAGCCTCTGTCATATGATGTTGGAATGTTTTGAGTTTAGGAAAATACATGTTATTACGTTTGTTAGTTAAATGTGATAACATGATGGAGAAAACTTTAAATATTGCGAAAGCACCTCATGGTAGTAATGAAAGTTAACATAAATATATTTAGTCTTAAAATATATTTTTTAAATCTTGTTTTAAGTAGGTTATGGACCTGGATCCAGAGTATCACCACAAATACGGAACCAAAAAGGAGTTAAATTAAGTCTTAAGCAGTTGACACAAGATAAGAAAAAGATACTACATTTGAGGGGAAAGGTACTATTGAGCATCACATGCTTACTATGAGACACAAAAGCTCACAATTGTAGTAAAATATAGCTTAGTGAGTTTTGTATTTAGTTTCTAAATTGGGAGGCTCAAATAAAATTTCATTTCTAGAAATCTTGTCAAGTTACTATGGAAGAGGATTGGGCCACTGAAAAAATGAAAATAAGAAACCTGACTTCAATCTCAGAACTCTGACTTTTTTGTTAGAATTCAGAGATTGAAGTCAGAATTATATTATTTTTTCAGTGACCCTAATCCTCTTCTGTAAGTTAAAGATGATGCATCTTGTAAAATCCACTTTTTTAGCCATTAAATGCATTTTGTTGTTTGCTGGGAGTCCCTAGAAGTGCAGAACATTCAAGTCTTGTTGAGCCCTGATAGAATCTGAGAAAATGTGGCATCAATTCTGGCACAAGGGGTATCTATCCATATTGGCTACTATGATCTGTTGTTTATAGATCACTAAGTTGAATCAACAATGGGCAACAAAAAAAAAAATCCTTTTCTTGTAAGCTCAATTAGAAAAGCGTTTGAGAAGTAACTGATTTAAAAAAAGGCAAATTTGTTTCAGGTTTCAGTGCAATCAATGCCTTGTTGTGTCTTCTGATTGCTCTGCAGGAACAAATACAAAGCTTTCTGAACAAACAGTTGAAAATAAATAAAATAAAAAACAACTGTAAGTTTTCAAGCATGTGGAGTACCACAAATAAAAAAGAGGGTTAGGAAAAGGATATGAGGCATTGAGCAACCTTCTGCTACTCTCTACCAGGGTGTTCAAAAAAGCTCTGGAAAACAAAGGTAGGACGGTAGAAGGTGGACAGCCTCAGGAAGTGTTACACCCTAACACATCCCAGTTGCAGCATAAATAATTCCCATTCTACACGTTGCACAGAGTTTGAAAAAAAAAAAAAAAACAACAGAAATCCTTTAAAGCAGCACCAAAAAATGAGTGGATGAATGCTTGTCGGATGGAATGTAGAAGGAAAAAGATGAACAGTAGAAATTCCTGTGGGTTACAAAGTCAAGGGAAATGAACAGCAGATGAGAAAAAGAAAAGTGGTGTCCCAACGTCCCAAGTTATTTATTTTTTCATTGGCATATGACTGATACAACACAGAGAATAGGAAAACAGCAAACATGTGGTTGAGGTACAAACTCTCAATGGACTGCAAAAATGTGACGAAGGAAAAAAAAATGAAGTGGAAAAAAAAAACACAACAAAGACAGTGAAGATGTAGAAAATCTACTTGTTTCATGTGTGTATAATAAGATGTTGGTCATGCATCTCTCAGGTAATACATTCTCGTTTTTGACCTTATTATGTTCTAAATAAAATATTTTGCCCTAGATATGTATCGTAGAATGCAGAGTTCGAAATTATTCTGCAAATAGTATTTAAGCATCATGAAGATTTTTTTTTTTCATTTAAACAATGGCATTGTGTCTCAGGGCTCATTGGATCACTGAAATCAACCTCAGACATCTGTGATGATCTGTTTCCTGAGATTGATTTCAGTGATCCAGAAGTGGCATACTAGTACAAAAAGAACATTAATTCATAGTAAACCTCATCACTTTTGTATGACACCATTTGTTTCCTTGCCTGAGCAATGTTTGTTACACAAATGTATGTGTGCTAAGCATATATTGTGTAAATGTCAATGGTGCTGAGGTTCTGTGTATCAGTCTGCTTCATCAGCGCATCTAGTCGTTCCACTACCCTTCTCAGCTCCTGGCAGACTGAAACATCCCAAGCTTCTCAGCACCATTGGCATAAACATGATCTTTGTGCCCAGTACATCCCTCTAAGACATTGGGCCTCATGCAAGAATCGTTCGTACGCACAGATTTGTTCTTAAGTTGTGCGTACGAGTGATTTAGGAGAATTTGTTGCATTCACCAATGTTTTCGTATTCTAAGATTTTTTTCAGATACAAACAAAATTCACGTGTGGTCCAGACCTGTTATATATTTTACGAGCAGTCAGTCTGCTGTTATCCAGACGGGTTTTCTTCACTAATAACTTTATATTTTGTTAGTTTGAAGATATTAAGAGTTGAAAATAAATAATGTTAATAATAATATAATAATAATATCTATAATAATAAAAATATCCATAATAATGTTGACAATAGGC
>NW_013953275.1:51604-52907 GCF_001266775.1 Austrofundulus limnaeus
ACGGTGTGCAGCGCCGTGGCTTCTGAATAAATGAAAATGATTTAACACAGTTGTTTATACCTTTTGCAGCTCTTTTTATTCCACAGCTGACCTTATAAAAATGGCAGATTTTCTTTTCTTGATCTCTGACAAATGGACTTAAATCTCTGAACTCGTGAAGTTCTTCTTTTTGATTTTCGCTGTCATTTTTCATGAATGGACACTTCCTGGTATCTCGGGCCTTATATGGTGTTTTTGGGGTGGTAATTATGCTAATCTCCTCTCGCGTGCACGAGCAGCTGGGTACGAACAGGTGGAATTTACGCAGCTCATTTACACACTTTTCCTAAAGATAGAAGAGTTTGTTGGATCTGACGAGGCATGTTCGTACGAACCCTTCGTACGAACAAAAGTAAGAGAAATTTAGGATAAGAATACGAACATGTTCCTGCATGAGGCCCATTGTTCTTTCATTCTGGCTTTGTTTTCTTTGAGAAAAAGATTACTTAATAAGCCTCAAAAAACAGGAACCCTCATCTGGCTAGCCAGGAGCCTTGCCTGGATGTCGACTTTTACCTCTTTCTCCATTTGCTATTTTTCCATGACAAATGGTTTGTTTAATAAGGTTTGATAACTAACTACGCATCAGTTAAATTAAAGTTATCAGTTAACTGACTGAACCAGGGGTGGGCAATCGTGGTCCTAGAGAGCAGCTATCCAGCATCTTTTATTTGTTTACCTGCTCCAACACACTTGATTCAGTGACTGAAATCCTTTCTCAATTCTGCAGAAATTGGTAATCACCCATTTATTTAAATCTGGTGAGTTGAAGCAGATAAATAAGTAAGACATGCAGGATAGCTTCCCTCAAGCACCAAGATTGCCCACCCCTGGACTAGAATATTCTTTTAAAATGAAGTGGCCTCGCTATTATTCATAATAGAGCATGACATGTCCAAACTTGTGAGTGAGCACAAAACTTACAAAGCAACGTCACAGTGGCTTTTTACTGCGAGGGCAGTGGTAGCAGTATATTTATGTGGAACTTGTGCATTATGGAGGAGATTGTTTGTCCAGAATTTAAAGCAGGACTGACCACATTTGCCTCGTGCCATGGCTATGATCATGATTGTGACAAGATCATCTTGGCAATGTGAAAGCAGAAAGACGACAATATTTAGGAGATTAGCAGCGTCATGATTGCTTTTACCCTGAAGGTTTTCCAAATTTGCAAAAATCTTGCCATGTTCCAACAGAAAGTGTAACAGGGTCATCATCCAATGTGAAGGGGGTCTTGGCATAAATAAACATGTATGAACTGTGC
>NW_013953275.1:53927-56171 GCF_001266775.1 Austrofundulus limnaeus
CAACTATTTGGATCGATTATTCAGTCTGAGCAATGGACACTCTGTGCACCAAAGATTATTTAGAATCACAAATCAACATGACCAGGTGGCTGTTGGTGAGATGAAGCCTGGAGAAAACAAGCTAAATGGGAAAAAAAAATCATACTCCTCTCTCAGAAGGCCCAGCATGCCTCCCCCAAAATTACAAACAAAACAAGAAGACTGTAGGTTATTGGCAATATGTAAATTTTTGCTCAGAGAAATTTTGACCTATTTTTAGCTTAAAGAAACAAAGAACAGCAACAGGAGTTATAGGCTGTTGCATTTCTGAACGTTTTACTTTTGACAGTTTCTTTACTAAATATTCATAAATGAACCGAAGGGACTGCACACGAGTGAGCCTAAAACTATACAATTTTTGGATAATTTATTTGGATTGTGCGCTGATTGTATGTTTATTGAAAATGACAAAGTGTAATCAGTTTTGTTCACTCCCAGCTGCTTTATTTTACAGCATACCAACAATGCACAAAGAGAACAGAATTGATCAAATAACAATCTTCAAGTATATAAGGAAGAAGTAAATTTAATCTGTGCTGTGTTATGTTTACAGAATGTGTCATTTTAAAGCTGCATATATTTTTATATTGGTGTGTGCTTCAAGTCAGAAATTGAAGAGGAGTCAGCTAATGCAGATGAATAAGTAAGACAAGAGTAGGGTTGCACAATTTATGAAAAATGTATCATCTTCATTTTACCAGTGTGTGCAATATTGATATTGCAAAGGTCTGCAATAAATGACACACACAATCACTACAGAAATAAATGAAAATCTGATTAAAACGTGTCATTGTGTAGTCAAACTAGATGCATATGACTGATACAAAAAATATGTAAAAGCTCTTTATTGTTGTTAAATACATAAATGTCGAGTTTTCAAACAAGGTCATGGCAGACGTAGAGATAACAAAAATCAGTTCCAATTTTCTCTCGGATGTGTTTTAGGGTTTAAGAATTTACCCAAAAGACCCAAACTTATCCATAGAGCTTCATAATATATATTTAGGTTTATGTAATATATTGAAAAAGAAAGAACACAGTGACTATAAGAAATTTATCTTGCTGATTGTCATAAACAGAAAAAAACAAATACAAGATAGAGCTCAACACCAAACATTGCTGTTGTCCCCCGTCGCCATTCAGTAATGAACAATTGTTATCAGTTTTGTTGGAATCATCACAGGCCTTCATTATTTAATTAATCTCATAAGGTGAACAGATGGAAGGACAGACGGGCAACTAAAGTGATCTTGTCAAACTATTATGCAAACAGGTTGAGCAGGTCTCCCTTATGATGCACACAAAATTTGGTTCAGATCGAGTCATGTATGTGTGCTTTAGAGCCAATCGTGTGCAAAGTTTACAGGACTGAAGTGATCTCGTTAAACTACGACACCGACGCATCGAGCAGACAGACAGGGTGAACTTCAACTTATATTGATTTTTTTAAACAAAGATGATCCACACTAAATACACCAAAATATTAGGTCAGTATATTTTAAACTCTGTTCAATTGTGTTTTGTTTTGTCTTATTTGTGATAAGACTGATTTGCTGTGGCGACCATCTTTACTTGGGTTGAAAAAAAAAGTTAATCAGTTGGAGATATCAACCCAATGATTGTTTTGTGAAACTTTCATTAAAATCTAGTCTGATTTGTGAAAAAATATGTTGTAACAAACACACACACATTACATTATTACTAATACAAACATATATTTGTTAGATTTTAATGTGTTTTTTTTCTTAATGTTCTATATTTTGTTTAGGAAATATATTATAAATAATGCATTTTAAATACACTGAATAATCTGAAATTTTTTGGGGTTATTCAATAATGTAGAGATTGGAGTAAATATGAAGAGATGAGAGATTTTGCTGTCTGGGTGGTGCAAAGATGGGCTTTAAATTTTAACTAGAAGAGAGAACTGTGGGAGCTGTAATGTTCTGTTCCTGTGCAGTGGTCTGTAGAAGTTAGAGGGAAGCTCTCTGAGTTTGTGGAGCAGCCGAGACATCAAAGAAGCAGAAATTTGTAAAGCAATTACGTTTCCATATACACTTTGATTTTCTGTTTAAAATCATTCCCCTTTTTATATTTTCCGGACTCCACTATGAAGCCTCAGACATACTGGACTCTTCCTTTCATAGAAAAGAAAAATAAATACACACACACACACACACACACACACACACACACACACACACA